>NC_090648.1:232800555-232958426 GCF_040937935.1 Hyperolius riggenbachi
AAATTAATATATCAGGAATATCATCACTTTCAGCTCCTGGCTCACTACAAGTTAACATGCTGAGTCAACAGATAGGCTTTCTCAGAAGCATTTACCCCATTTTTGGTTGTGACACAACACATTCCTAATGAATGCACTATAAAGATGTATGCATCCATAATAAAAGGCAGATTGTTACCTCTCTTCTCCCAGCAGCAAAAGATGACTCTTCAGCTGGCTGTTGCTCTCCTGCAGGATGCTGCGCTCCATCTGGAGATGCTGGCACTGGTCCCGCAGGAACTGCAGCTCTCCTGTCACAGGAACAGAGAGAAAGCAATGTCGCATACAGATAAGCACAGGCTCTGCATCTATGAGGATCTGTATTACTAATATGTGGCTTTCAGATTTCAACCGTTCACTTATAAAACTGGGTAACAGAATGGGCATTGAAATGAAAATTCTCAAACTAGTACACAAAATGGAGTTGTGGTCCATCAATCATAAGTAAGCAATGGAATG
Organism: Hyperolius riggenbachi; assembly: GCF_040937935.1. Lineage (NCBI taxonomy): Eukaryota > Metazoa > Chordata > Amphibia > Anura > Hyperoliidae > Hyperolius > Hyperolius riggenbachi. The sequence goes on from NC_090648.1 coordinate 232,801,054, forward strand.
GGCAGACAACAAATGCTGATTTTCTCACACACACTAGATTATGGACTAGTCTATAAACTTTCAGGGTACCATGCAGATCGCACACTATGTGCGGTGTGCAGGGGAACCACTCTCTTTCCTTCACTGTGAAAGTGTTGTGAGGGGGATTCTCTCAGGAAAAGGCTGTGTTAATGGGGAGGGTTATCTCTTGTGAAGGGGATAACGTTATTTAAGGTTAGGTTTTGGGAAAAAGGTTTTCATTCAGAGTTTATTATAAGTAGCTGAGTGATGAGAAGGACAACAAAAACTCTGTCAAACATAGAATCCCACACCTAAAGCACAGCGCTGGCGCCAAAAAGTAGAATCAAATGTACATGAATCAAGTGATGAAATTGGGCAGGTTTTTACTGAACGGTCCTGGTGGCCATACAAAACTGCTGGATTTGCCAGCAAAGAGGGCTACAAATATTTGTCAATATGACTACTATTGTGGAGACCAGCATTTTACATACAAATCAAATCAAATCATGATGGTCACAGATCTCGTTTGGGCAAGTGAAAGTGTAAGCAAATAAGGATGGTAAATGTGAATATCAACACATGATTAGTCAGCAATGTGGGGCAAACTTTCAATATGGTGAATGTTCCTTCGTTTATAAACAGTAAGGTAAGAGCCAGGTTATGGCCAGGGCCTTTACTGCAATAAGAATGGTCCAGTGGATGCACATCATAGAATACTATATAATCAACAACCTACATGTTATTACATAATTTTAACCTATTCTTGCACAGTATTGGTAAAATAAAAGGCATGCACTTATTAATTAATGACAATACCACAATGCATTGAAACATTGGCGTTACCCTGCAGTGTAGCAGGTTCCTGTCCTGAATGACCACTACAGCTCTTCATGCTGATCTCTGCTCTTAGGGTGGTTATTTCCATCTCATACTCCTGCCTGGTCTCCTGCAGCTCATGCAGCTCTGCCCGCAGCCTGCACAATTCCTCCTGCAATGATGCAATGTCACTCTCCCGCTCAGCTGCTGCCTCCTCTGCTGACTGCCGCAGGGACATGATCTCCTCCTGTGCAAGGCGCAACTCCTGGGACACCTCCAGCAACTCACACTCCTTCTCATGTTCCAAGCTGTCCACCTCCTCCTGTACTGAGCGCAGCTGGGCTTCAAATGGATAAAGATGACACGTTATAGTGAGGGTCGAATGATGAATATCAGTGACAATGTGAAGATCAAAACTGACGTCAGTTACCAAGTCCAACAAAGATTGTACATTATAATTAAGGTCTTCAACCTTTAGGTTGACTCCAGAATTGTATGTACTTAGTCTCTGACATTCCAGAGAGGCCGATTTTTCAATACAGTTCAGCTGAAAAATATAATGTAATCATCTAGGAGCCATGGGCAGTATAATGGATGGCACACTCTCATATTTCAGCATTAGGATTTCAGGTACACTATCTGCATGAGTTTGCACGTTGTCTCTGTGCTTGTGTGGAATTCCAGCAGGTACTCTAGTTCCCTCACATATCCCACAAGCATAGTGATAAGTTAATTGCCCCCCCCCCCCCCAAAAAAAAAAACTATTGGCCTTTGGCTGGGCTGTGATAGGAACAGTAGACTAGGACTAGTTAAAGATTAGTTTGTGAGCTCCATTGAAGGACAGTTAGTGACCTGACTTTGTACAGTGCAAATACGTAATAATAATATGAATTGACATTAAGAGTCCATATCAAACAACTCTGCCAACTAGGTAATAACTAGTCCAGATGGATATGTAACACTTAGTACTGAGCTGCTTCAAAGAGTGTATTATTGGTGCACACTGAAGATACACTATCCATTAGAGATACACTGTCTACTGTAATAGAGAACAAAATCTAGCTATTGCTGTCATAGCAAGTTCACCAAATTGTGTGTGGTACAAACTATTTGTCTTTATCACTCAAAGCTGTGGTGTATATTGGTATATATGGGGATTTAGGTTAGTCATATCTAAATTACATTGCACACTTCTCTCCAGGGGCATTGTTGGTAAACATATATTTAGGGGTCTATAAATTATTTTTTTCAATTATTTATATTTATAAAGCTTGTGAGCAACATGCTTACTCCAGCAAAAATAGCATCCCTTTTCACGTCAACATATTTGTAAATGATCACTGATAGTATTCAGAATTCCCAACTTTTCTCAAATCACCATTTTATTTTGCCATTCTCCACTTTCTAACGGCCTATCCCCATAGGTTACAATGAAGAACAAAAGTAAAACACCCTGGTTTCCAGTTTGTCACAGATCACTACGATAAAATGTAATAGCACATGGCTGAAATTAAAGTCTATAGGCTCTATAACATGTCTTGTTTTTGGTGAGAGGTTCAAGTCACAGCTGGGATCCATTTCCAGACAAGCAATGGGGTTCAAACAAGTTGGCATTTTGATTTGCCCCCCAAAAATATTACACTTTTGCCATTGAAGTACCGTATATGGCTGGCCATTCTGGTCACCTTTCTGAGTTAATTCAAAGCCCACAAACATGCTATTTCACCAAGATTGCAATGGATTTTGGGGGCATCTGTGAAAACTGGTCCCAAGTGAAAACATGAAAACATTCTACAGTTCTCAATTAAAAAAAATGGAACAAAAATGCATTTTTAAGTACAGTATTTAGAGGGAAGACAGTATTACAGCAATTTTTGGCATATTAGCATCCATATCATTTGGTCTGCAATAGGGTTTTCAATTAGTAAAACTTTAAAAATGTTAAAACAGGGGGACTCCCATGAAAAACACTTTAACCCCTTATAACTCATGCAGGCTGGTATCTCCAATACCAAACACCCAGCCTGGTCTTTAACATTAGGGGATAGTATAAAGAGGGTGTGCAAATTCTCCTTCTCTTTGCAAAGCACTTTTTCTGTAATATTAAGTGGTTGGCACCACAATCAACAGTCTATATACAGGATTTTCTGTTTCCATAACCTAGACAAAGGTGTCTATACATTGCCCCAAAACAATTATTGGCTGTATCATGGGTAATCCTACATTCACTATTGGTGAATAAACCTTTATGGACTATATACTAGATGCAGTGTGCTGACCAAGCTGTCTGTAGAAAAGAAAAAAAAATACAGTACAGATGACTTAATCATTAAAATACAATCTAGCAAGGGTACCGTTCAATATAATCCTATGGAGTTTTTACAACGTCTTCTGTACATCAGTTCAGTTTAACTAAAAGCTCCTTTTCACAGAGGCCTTTGGCCTGTCCTGTATTGTCCTCACAAGAAGCATTTGTCCTTTCCAGTGCTGCCTATCCACTGAAGACCTACCCTAATCCATCAAGATCTATCAGACTTTTATTCATCCAGCCATAATATAAGCACAATGTGATATTGTGTAAAGTGGCAAGGCTGCATGTGTAAGTCAACACATATGACATCACTTGCAAACCTTAGAAAGTTTTTCATTAAACTGAGCATCACTGCCAACCATCCTATCTGCCCCTATCAAACAGCTCTGCCCACTAGGTAATGGCTAGTCCAGATTGATATGTAGCACTCAGTACTGGGGCAGCTTCACAGAGTGCATTATTAATGCACGCTAGACAACTCCCAGGACACACTGTCAGACTGTGCTTCTACTAAATAAAACAAAAACTCAATAAAACAAAGAAAATTCAGTATATTTATGTATACCACTATCCATACATGCAAATAGTGCATAAATACAGTACTACATAAAATAAATCTATGACAATTAAACCACCACATAAAATAAGCAATAAATATACAGTACAATCACATTCCAGAATAATCAAGAGTACATTCAGCAGCAAAGAATGTGTTTGCTAAGCAACAGGCCAATACTAACAGCAGTGCGTATGGACTTTTCTCTGTGTGTTTTCTGTCATATGCTTAACAGTCCACCAATACAGCATTGATATTATATGTCTCCTCTATATTCAGCTTAACAAGAAATCAAACAATAGCAAATGGCAGCAGTACATTCCAAACTACCTATAGTACATAATAGTAACACCTCATAAAGCTCACTCAAGAAAAAACACTGCAGCCGACACATAATAACTACAGCCAAAACTGAATAAGGCAAATTCATATAGCAATCAGGATGAAGATCAGGATAAACAGTATACAGAATCAAAGTGGCCAACAAAACACATTTTTCATCAGTCAAAATTGTTTGGAGTGACAGTACAACTTGCTTTGTCTGTAGATTCTCCTGGTGAGTTGATCAGTCAGGAGTGATCATGGAACTTTTAAAATAGGAAGAGTAACTAAAGTGACAAAAATCTGAACCAGAGCAATTACTAAATGCTTGAGTCAAAATTCCATATTTTTAAACTTGTACTAATACAATCATACAATAAGTACACTTGACTGATCCAGTGAGAGTCTAATTAAATATATAAAACTGCTAAATCTAATCAATTACAATTTACAAAAATCCCAAGGTAATACAAGTAAGAGATGGACTGCTGAGAATCAGAATCAACTTTATTTGCCAAGTACAACAGTTATCACACCAGGAATTGGTTGTGGTACACATGGCAATGGTCATAGGACATAGTACAAGGAAACATAGTGCAGAAGATACAGGACAAAGTGCAAAAAAAACAGTAGATGGGTAATGAAAATTACAGATACACATACAGAAATTAGGGCAGTGGGGATCTGTTGAGGAAGGGGCTTGAGTTTAAGAGGAGAACTGCTTGGGTGAAGAAGGTGTTCCTGTACCTTGAGGTTCTGCTGGGAATGGTCCTGTAGTAATGGCCTGAGAGGAGCAGGTTGAACCATCTACTGCTAGGGTGGGAGGAGGTGCACGTTATCCTATTTGCCCTGGACTTTAGTAGCAGTACAGGGAGTGCAGAATTATTAGGCAAGTTGTATTTTTGAGGAATAATTTTATTATTGAACAACAACCATGTTCTCAATGAACCCACAAAACTCATTAATATCAAAGCTGAATATTTTTGAAAGTAGTTTTTAGTTTGTTTTTAGTTTTAGCTATTTTAGGAGGATATCTGTGCGTGCAGGTGACTATTACTGTGCATACTTATTAGGCAACTTAACAAAAAACAAATATATACCCATTTCAATGACTTATTTTTACCAGTGAAACCAATATAACATCTCAACATTCACAAATATACATTTCTGACATTATAAAACAAAAAAACAAATCAGTGACCAATATAGCCACCTTTCTTTGCAAGGACACTCAAAAGCCCGCCATCCATGGATTCTGTCAGTGTTTTGATCTGTTCACCATCAACATTGCGTGCAGCAGCAACCACAGCCTCCCAGACACTGTTCAGAGAGGTGTACTGTTTTCCCTCCTTGTAAATCTCACATTTTATGATGGACCACAGGTTCTCAATGGGGTTCAGATCTGGTGAACAAGGAGGCCATGTCATTAGTTTTTCTTCTTTTATACCCTTTCTTGCCAGCCATGCTGTGGAGTACTTGGACGCGTGTGATGGAGCATTGTCTTGCATGAAAATTGTGTTTTTCTTGAAGGATGCAGACTTCTTCCTGTACCACTGCTTGAAGAAGGTGTCTCCCAGTAGGACTGGGAGTTGAGCTTGACTCCATCCTCAACCCGAAAAGGCCCCACAAGCTCATCTTTGAAGATACCAACCCAAACCAGTACTCCACCCCCACCTTGCTGGCGTCTGAGTCGGACTGGAGCTCTCTGCCCTTTACCAATCCAGCCACGGGCCCATCCATCTGGCCCATCAAGACTCACTCTCATTTCATCAGTCCATAAAACCTTAGAAAAAACAGTCTTGAGATATTTCTTGGCCCAGTCTTGACGTTTCAGCTTGTGTGTCTTGTTCAGTGGTGGTCGTCTTTCAGCCTTTCTTACCTTGGCTATGTGTCTGAGTATTGCACACCTTGTGCTTTTGGGCACTCCAGTGATGTTGCAGCTCTGAAATATGGCCAAACTGGTGGCAAGTGGCATCTTGGCAGCTGCACGCTTGACTTTTCTCAGTTCATGGGCAGTTATTTTGTGCCTTGGTTTATCCACACGCTTCTTGCGACCCTGTTGACTATTTTGAATGAAACGCTTGATTGTTCGATGATCACGCCTCAGAAGCTTTGCAATTTTAAGAGTGCTGCATCCCTCTGCAAGATATCTCACTATTTTTGACTTTTCTGAGCCTGTCAAGTCCTTCTTTTGACCCATTTTGCCAAAGGAAAGGAAGTTGCCTAATAATTATGCACACCTGATATAGGGTGTTGATGTCATTAGACCACACCCCTTCTCATTACAGAGATGCACATCACCTAATATGCTTAATTGGTAGTAGGCTTTCAAGCCTATCCAACTTGGAGTAAGACAACATGCATAAAGAGGATGATGTGGTCAAAATACTCATTTGCCTAATAATTCTGCACTCCCTGTATTCCAAACTTTCTCAGTTTTCTCAGGAACAACATCCTCTGTTGAGCCTACTTTTGGGTTTTGATGGGTGTTCTCCCCCCATTAAGCAGTCGCTTTAAGCCCTGGAGACTTCAGTGCCTTCAAAGGAGACCGAGTTAAGTGTGGGTAGGCGTCTTCTGAAAGCTACAGCCAATTCAACCATTTTACCGCGTTTTGGATGACCTTGTTGTCTTTGCCCCAGTTACAGATACGCTCGATCTCACTGCATTATACCTGCACTACATTTTCAACAATGAGGCCAAGGAAGGTGGTGTCGTCTGAAAATTTGATGAACTTGACAGTCGTCAGATGAGGTACTGCTGTTTAGGTACAAGAAGAACAGGATGGTGTACTGTATACTGTATGTATGTTGGTGGTTCCTATGCTGGAGGAGCAGCTGCCAAACTTGAACAGTTGCATTTTGTTGATGAGGAAGTCCTTGATCCACATGCACAGAGTGGAGTCAACACCGAGTTTTATGAGGTTGCCATGCAGGATGTATAGGCAAAAAGTGTTGAAGGCATAGCTGAAGCTTAGGAAGAGGATCCTGGCATAGGTGTCAGGTCTGTCCAGATGTTCTGTGATGAATGCCAGACTGATATTGATGACATCTTCTATAGATTTGTGTAAGGTCTCGGCAGGCCGCCTTGTCTTGCTGCAGATTCTGTCTGTCTCTTGACCAAGCTTCTTGCAGATCTGATACCTTGTTGCCGACCCGGATTGAACCTGACTACACTTCTTCTGATCTTGTGTTATCGACCCGGCTTGTACCTGACTTTGCATCTTGTGGATTCCCTGTTGCCAAACCTCGGATTGTTAAAGGACCTTGCATGAACGCTGCCTGCCCTGATCTCGGCCTGTCTGACCACGCATCTCTATTGTGATTATACTTTCAACTGGATTGCCTCAGCACATAGGCCTCAGGTGACTATTCAAATATGCTGTGTCTTCATTACCACACAAGCCTGACAATTTGTTTGCCCAGAATTGGAATGGACCGAGGAAGGCATCGATGGAGCGCTTTAGATGGATAGGAATCATTCTTTCAAAGATCTTCATGACTGTGGAAGTTAGGGCAATGGGCCTGTAGTTGTTAAGAACTGTGACCCATGGCTTTTTTGGGACTGGGATGGTAGTGGGTTTCTTTAGGCACAAGGGAATCAGGGATTTATAAAAAAAATGGTGGTAAGGATAGGGGCCAGCTGGCTTGCGCAAGTTCCTATGCAGTTCAAGGAAACACCATCCAGTCCTGAGACTTTCCTGGGGTTGAGCTTCCGGACATACCTTAATATGTTAGACTGCTACCTGCACTGAGGGGTCACAGTTAGTCTGGAGAGGGGGGAAAGGCCCTTGGTGTGGCTGCCTGGTCTTTGGAATGGTTGGGTTGGTTCTTGAACCGACAGTAGAAACTTGTGAGCTTCTCTGCTAGTTCAATATTTGTGGATGTACTGTATTGGGGGGGGTGGGGAGTCTCAAGTTTGTGGCTGCCCTAAGGCCTTTCCAGACCTCGCATGGGTTGTTGGACTGGAGGCTGAGGCTCAACTTGTTGGAGTAGTCCCTCTTAGCATCTCTAAGTTCTTGATTTAGGATGTTCCTGGCTTCCCTGAACTCTTCTGAAGTGCCAGACTTATGTGCTACCTCCTTGATCTTCCAGAGCTGGTGCAGCTTTCTATTAAACTAGGGTTTGTTGTTGGGGAAGACTTTGAAGGTCTTTGTGGGGATGCATGACTCCTCAAAGAAGCTAATGTACAAGGTGACGTTCACAGTCCATCCCTCTAGACAGGGTGTCTCCAGGGCTGACCAGTCGGTGCAGTCAAAGCAGGCCTGTAGATGCAGCTTCGCCTCTTCCATCCACTTCTTAACAGTCCTTACGGCTGACTTGGTGGTCTGAAGGTGCCTTCTGTAGGTGGGGATGAGATGGATTAGCCAGTGGTCAGAGTTGCATAGGGCAGCTTGTTGAGTGGCTTTTATGCATCTTTGAAGAAAATGTAGTTGTACTCAGATGTTAAACACAGATGAAAAGGCTACACATGGAATGGGAGGACTGCTGTTGCACATGAATAGGAAGCAACAAGAAAGTTGGCCCAGAGGAGAAAATAATATAAATCTGACCATGGTACCTTACAATGGAGGTGGCATAACCTCTCCTCTTTTCTAAAACCTGATGTCTCTGGTGCACAGGCAGAGAAAAAGTTAAATATTTCCACACATGTAGGTTAGGTTTTGTGAGTGACTTCAATTATCTTGTTTTATTTAGAATCACATTTGATATCCTCTTGAATAAGGGTCCCACAATATAACATTTGGAGCCAACTTACACCCCCATTCTGGCACACATGTGGCACATGAGGAGCAACACATGAAAAGGAAAGCTGATGTCCAAGAGAGCTGTGCATGAAAGAGAGGAGCTGCAGTACATGAATGATACACATGGCAGAGGGGAGGCACATGGAATGGGAGGGTTGCTGGTGCACCTGGTGCAAGACGAGCCCCAATATACTTGGCCTAGGGGCAAAAAAGGGACCAATCCGGCCTTGCCAGCAATATGCAATGCCAAATTTGGGCAACACCCATATAGGGCATTGCATATTGCTGTTAAGTCCCTCAACCAGAAAGACTCCAGCAGGTACCCATCAGTGCTGACGAGTGGCCTCCTGAGGAGATTGCAGGGGAAGCTCATTCTGAGGATATTGAGTGTGGCCCTCATACAGCGCTATACTGCAGGCTATAAAAACTTTTATTTCTATCTAGTCTCAATATTTCACTGAAATACTTTTTCAAGCGTGTTTTTTTTTTTTTTTACATATTTATCTGTAGTGAGTGTGGATACAGACCTCTATAACACATACTGTAACAATAGCATGTTCAGGGGCTTTGTAATTAGTTTGGAAAGGAAACCGAGGGGGCCTCCCAATAGACTACAATTCACAAAAGTTGGGATGCCAATCTAAATCAGAATTCCATTTGGAAATGTAATTGTACTTATGGAATCCTTTCAGTCGGAAATAAGCATTTCTGATTATCTCTATCCATTACTTTATTCATATGAATGAAGTAGTGGATTGCCATTTTAGTGGAATTACAGTACTGCAATCAAACACTGATAACCAGTGATCAAAATATCACTGCCTTTTATAAAATGGTGTTATTAAATTAGCAATCATTGTTTTAAAGAAATGGAGAATAGAGAAAGGACAATCTGGAATCAGATCACCATTTGTTTACAGACTCTGTAGCCTTTTTCAGTGGCAAATTACTTTAAACACAACTTTCCTATATTCCTTCAGAAACAACTTGCTAAAAACTGAACTGAAAGAAGAATATGTAACGGCCTGTTTCCACTGTGCTTGGCATGCGGTTTTGCGAGATGCGATGCCGACACAGCTGTGATGCGAGACACCTCTGAATCTCTCTAGAGTGACGCACCATGCGGTATGTGAAAAAATGCAGTGTGCCATCCGATCTTTTCCCTGGATGCAAATTTCACGGCAGCCTATTGATTTCAATAGGCTGCATTTCCCACCAGAGTTTGCGAGGGAAACTCTGCGAATTTGCATAATTTGAAATAAGCCCTCAGGAAAGCAATACACAGACATTCAGCAAAATGCATACATAAATATTTAGGTGGGCATTGGTGCTCACACTGGCATGAGTATGTTAATGGCATGATTGTGTTTATGCATTTATACCGGAATAATGGCAAAATGTAATTAATGGACAATATTTACAATACATGAGCAAGTTTCTGCAGCATACCCTGGAGCCTTTGTATCTGCTTAGTGAAGATCTCTGCTTGCTGAGCGCTGGCTAACCTTTCCTCCTCCAGGATACCTGTGAATAAGAGGCAGTATGTCAGACTATCTCCATGGGTGGATGGAATACTTTTATAGACATTCATAAAGGCTTCTCAAAAATAAAAGACTTCTTAGGAATAGCATTAGATCAGGGGTCCTCAAACATTTTGGGTCGAGGGCCGGGTCAACACATTCAGACTGCTGGGAGGCCGGAGTATGCATAAGATGATGTAGAAGTCTTTGCGGGCCAGACAGTGAAGCATACCCAGGTGGAAACCTGCAGTCAAATTGGACAGCAGTGTCAACTGATGTGGAATTTGATTGGAAACCAGCAAAATTACTGCTTTCTGGCTTTCATGTGGATGGGTGGTGCCAGCACTGCTATTCTAAATGTGGACCAACAATATTTAAAGATTTAGCTGACAGTATCTATAAGTAATACATTTTCTGTGTGGGGGGCCGGTAAAAAAGCCTCAGGGGGCCACATTCGGCCCACGAGCCTTAGTTTGAGGACCACTGCATTAGATCAATATCAGTCCATGTGGACAGTGAATAATTGCTTGGCATTATAAGATAAGTTAATTGATGCTTGTTACTAGGTATACTGAACTAGTAAGAAACTGTGATTTGCCTAGGCACTTACAGACTAGCTGATCCTACCTATCCTGTGTTTTGAGACCAGCACATGACCATGCGGTCGATACAATACATTTGCTACTACCTTATAATATGAGATACACTTTTAGGCAATTTATATACAATGTTCTAATACGTTTGGACTGTAAAATGGAGAATCCTGAAAGAAACACGTATGCACTATTCACTTACCTTCTGCACACATAATCAAGTGCCAAAAACTGAAATACTGCTGCTACTATATACATATGATGGTAAGAGACATAATAAGAGCACATTAATCTACAGTATATTACATCATAGATGCTCATAGATGTATCTGTGCCAGAATGCGGTCACCCTCCAATTCCTGCTCTCTTTGCCGCAGTTTACCATTTAGCCCAGGCCCTGAAGGAACCCTGAAGGAATTCAGCACTGCAGGGAAAGTAGCCTTTTGGATTGGTTGGTGAGTCCAATCGATACAATCTGTGATCTCATGTAGAGACCAGGTCGCTGCCACCACTTCACAATTTAGCGTGCGAATGCACAAAGTCTAACTCTAGTTAAATGTTGTAGGAAAAGGGGTTCATTCATAACCTTTCTAGAGATAAAAAAAATAACAATATTAATATCAAAACGGATATGATAACATTCTCTCAGGAGACTGGAGCCTTTGCAGAGCTTTCAGAACAAGCACTTAGACATATGATTTTTAATCGTTTATTTTAAAAAATAATGCATAAACTAAATATAGCAATTGAAACAAATCGATAAAAAAAAAAAAGGAATAAGCGTGAAAATAACTGAATACAATGTCATGAGCAGTGTGTCAAGTTACCGTATGTCCTTCGGAATTGTAAGTCTAAAACAGAGGATATAAAAGTTAAATTATAGAAAGTTCTGTGCATAGAAGTCCTTGGATACCAGCCACTCCTAGATGGTATATGAATGGCTGGAGACTCTCCCCCTCCCAGACGGTGTCCAGCAGGTTTTAACCCTTTCTCAGCTGGAGGATGGAGATTGTAAGGGGAGATGGGCTGTGTCTGCCACATGACCCTTCTCCACCCCTTTGTCATGACAGGCAGAAAAGAATATCAAATACCTGAAATGGTCATATCTCGGCGTCAGTTGATCAGAACCCACAGAGAATGTTACAGACGTATTCCTGGCATTCTCTGCTTTAATTGTAAACCAAACACATTTGAATTTTCATATTTAATTTCAGATAAAACAATATCTCTGTCACAGCAGATGGTAGACAATTGCTTGGTGGTTCAAATACCTCCAGCTCGGGTTTAGTGCCTGTCTGTTAATTTTGACATGGCTAGCATCTACGGCAAGATAGATTATTCCCTCTGTCAGAGTACTGGAATAATTGAATCTCTGGTCTATGAAGGAATTTACGACCAGTATCTGAACTTCTCTGTTTGTGTTTGAAATAGAATGGGGAATCTGATTGGGGGAGTTTTATTGCCCTTTTCCAGAGCAAGAGAGAAAAACAATACTTTCCTGTGGAGCAGAGATCTTAGCTGAAATGAACACAGGCTTTTGTTAAAACAAGCTTAAAGAGAAACTCCGACTAAGAATTGAACTTTTTCCCAATCAGTAGCTGATAGCCCTTTTACATGAGAAATCTATTCCTTTTCACAAACAGACCATCAGGGGGGAGCTGTATGGCTGATATTGTGGTAAAACCCCTCCTACAAGAAACGTACGTACTCTTGGCAGTTTCCTGTCTGTGAACCTTGCTGCATTGTGGGAAATAACTGTTTACAGCTGTTTCCAACTGCCAAAAAACCATGCAGCAGCTACATCACCTGCCAACAGTAAAAATGTCACCATGTAATAAATGTCAGAATGTAAATCTGGGATTTAAAAGATTTTACAACGAGCAAACACTGACTAAATCATTTATACATAATTATTGTAAAAATGATGCACTTTTTTATTACATTATTTTCACTGGAGTTCCTCTTTAAGAGTTAAAGGAGTCCTCCAACTCATATTTTTGTGTGCTATTTTCATGTGATTGCACAGAGGCCGTAGGCAAGGCCGTGACAGTATTCAGCTCAGAAAATGTAATGTAATTTACCTTGCATCTCCAGAAAGCTATCTTCATGTTTCAGTGCCAGCTCACGAGTCTCCTCCAGCTCTGTCAATAGCTGGATGATCTGGGTCCTTAAATCCTGGCTCTCCAGAAGCATGCTGTTTTGACCACTTTCAGAGCCACTTGGCACATCCCCAGATTCTGACTCCAGGTCTGGTGGCTCTTCATCTTCTGAGTCTAAAAATAAACAAATGATTTACCGATGTGATTAACATAAACTAATCGCATACAGTCAAAAATGGCGCCAGGAAAAAATGGCGCACGGAGCCGCGCTAGTGTGTAAAACGCTATTTTGCGTTTTAATGTTAAAACATTAAATAGCGTTTTAATGTTAAAACGCTATTTAATGTTTTAACATTAAAACACAAAATAAACAGTAGATGGTGCTATTGCTAATAGTTATAATGGGCAATAAGTAATAGCAGTGTATTCTACTGTGCAGATGGATAGCTCAGTGGTAAAGTTCTCGTCTTGTAAATTATTTTTGCAGGTTCGAATCTGCTACACGTTACTTTTTTTTTCTTTATTAAATTACTAGAGACTTGATGCGCTGCTATCTGTTAATAAAAGTAGTTTAAAAATACTTTAATGAAGTAAAAGTTTTATGCTGTAAACAGGGCCGTGCCGAGGCAGAGGCTGGAGAGGCTCCAGCCTCAGGGCGCAGTGTAGCAGGGGGCGCACAATTCATTCAGTTGTCATTCCCAATTGTGTTTGAAGCAGAAAGAAATAGGAAAAGGGGATACATGGCAGTGACTGCAAGTCAGATAACTAGAGATTAAGGTATTGGGGAGGTTGGGGGCCCTGGGGCACCTCTTAGTCTAGTAGCAATCAGTGTGTGACGGCTGAGGGGGAGGGATGGAGGGGCGCACTTTGGTGTCTCAGCCTTGGGTGCTGAAGGACCTTGTCCCAGCACTGGCTGTAAAGATCACAACTGCATAACGTATGTTGGGTTACAAATGAAGTGGGAATGCAGAATAAGGATTAGAGAGAAGGAATTACTGGCTGAAAACTAACAATAAATCGCAATATTGATTAGTCAAAAAGAAATCTCTTCTCTTTAACTAATCACTATCGCCATTTATTGTCAATGTGCAGCCAGTAATTCCTTCTCTCTAATCCTTATTCTGCATGCCCACTTCATTTGTAACCCAGCATACGTTATGCAGTTGTGATCTTTACAGCATAAAACTTTTACTTCATTAAAGTATTTTTAAACTACTTTTATTAATAGATAGCAACGCATCTTGCAATAAATAGTAATAAAAAAAAAAAACAACATTGACTGGATTCGAACCAGCACCAGTGACAAAATACATATCCCAAGTCTCTGTCTTTACCACTGTGCTACAACGCTACTCAGTAATCATAGTGGTATTTGCTGCTTGCATTTCTCCCTCCAGCATGAAAATGGCCATTCAAAACGCTAAATAGCGTTTTACATTAAGTGAATGACGGCGCCATAATGGTCTAGCGCAGCTGTGCGCCATTTTTTCCTGCTCCCAACTAATCTGGTAGGTAGTGTAGAATTTATTGTTTAAACTATGGTGCATATTTATTAAAGTACACCTTGAGAAGGATATGGATGCTGCCATAATTATCCAATTTTAATATAATGCATGTTGCCTGGCTTTCCTACTGATCATGTGCCTCTAATACATTTAGCCACAGATCCTGAACAAGCCTGCAGATCTTGCTGTTTCAAAGGTTGGCTACCTCTAACACTATCCCATAACCCAAATTTGAAAAAGTGAAAAATGTTATTAGAATGTAACTGCAACACTTGAGATATTGACTGTATAATAATGGTTTATAATTAATATGACCACAGTAATTGTGAGTGAAATCAAAATAGCAGTATTTATTAAAAGGACCACAATCGTGAATTTAATGGCATTTTAATAAAGTTCTAATGAAAATCTGCAGCATTTTAGAACATTTTTTGCACTAAAAATACATATTTATTTAAAATTCCATAACTTCTTATGTACACACATCACTATACTCAATATTCATCGTAGGCATTCAGAATCAGTCCATAAGAAGAAATAGGGGTAAACAGCAACTTCAGGAGGAATATGATTGTTGGATTCTATAAACGAATTGTAAGGCTTGGTGGTGTATTTTCCACAGTCAGCATGCAACGCATGAGCTGGCGTGGAGGAGGTACACACACTAGCACAAGGAAACAGGCTATCCCTAGTATAGTGGAGGGGAGGACTGACTCCAATAGGAGATTGTGGCGCACAGAGCCGGTGCAGATCTGACAGCCACAAACAATGCTTTCGTTATAACGTCTCAGCGCAAAGTAGCGCTGAGCGCATAAACCAGAACTGAGGAGATCAGGACAGGTAGACAGAATGAACGCTTGCTAGCTAGCGGCTACTTAGCGACAGCAAGCGTCCAAAACAAGACAGACTGGAATGAGGCAGCCAATGCGATTGCAGCGATGGCGTGCCTCACAAAGACCGGACAGGATAGTCAGGAAATAGCAGGATCAAGATAGATGAACGTAACACAGACAAATATACAACAAGTATGTTTTCCTAGCGTATTACAATTACAGCTATCAATGAAACTATTTGTAACGTCTGACTAACATATGTATATATCGGCAATGAACCGATATATGACATAAGCAGGAACGCTGACTAGGACTGGAGTAATACAGGGAACAGGACTCAGAAGGATTCGCTATCTCTTCGCAGAGATGAACGCAATCCACAAACGGTAACAGAACAGGATTCAGAAGGATTCGTTATCTCTACGCAGAGATGAACGCAATCCACAAACAGTAAGAGAACAGGATTCAGAAGGATTCGTTATCTCTTCGCAGAGATGAACGCAATCCACAAACGGTAACAGGACAGGATTCAGAAGGATTCGTTATCTCCTCGCAGAGATGAACGCAATCCACAAACGGTAACAGGACAGGATTCAGAAGGATTCGTTATCTCCTCGCAGAGATGAACGCAATCCACGAACAGGACCAGGAGCAGGATACTAGCTCAGCATGGGTGCTCACGATACGCGCAAACTACCAAAACGTGCTGGAAAGCTGACTAACTGCACACAGGATATAAACAGTTTGTGTACGTATACATCAGCGACACTGATGTATCAACGTAACACGAATACAAGGAAAATAATAAACGTGCTGGTATGCATATATATGGGCAATGAACCAATATATGATGCAAAACCAGCAAAGTATCTTTTAGAACAAGAAACACGATGGGGGGCTGAAGCGACAGCAAGACAGGCTTAACTGAAGCTATGAAAACCCAAGGAAACCCTGCAGGAAGCAGATCTTTATACTGAGGTCATCCAATGGGAGCAGACATGCAGATTCCCACACAGGTGAATGATAATCAGTCACAAGCTGACAGCAGGGAAAGGCCGACAAAGCTATGCAGCTTGCATGAAAAGAGATCAGAACTACCTGAGCTGCAGCACTATTACTTCCAGCAATGCCTGCTGCAGCAGCGATCATTACAGTACCCCCGCCCTTAAAAGCGGATTCCAGACGCTTTTCAAAACTGAAATTCCCAACAAAACAGTCTGACTGATAATTCATGATGACCGGGACAGCCCGGCAAGACCGAATTCCAGAATCAGTCCCCACAAGACTGGACCCATCAGAACCAGAACCTACAGAACCATGCCCATCAGTACTACAAGCCCCAGTATGACACCCATCAGAACCATGATTTCCAGAAGAAAGCCCTCCGAAACTCCCTGAGCAATACCCACCGCCTTCCAGGAACCGTTCAAAAACGCCAAAGCCTTTGCAATGCCCACCGGGACTGTCTTTACCAACACAAAACCCACTGTTGAACCAGTCCAAGGCACCAGGACAAGTTTTCTCAGAGACCTCCCAGAACACCTTGAAGCTCCAAAGAGATCCCCATAGGTCAGAATGCCCCTGAGGCTCACATGGAGAACTATCAAGAACCCCTATGGAACCTAGGGCAATTCCCGAGTCAGGGCCACAAGGACAAACATCAAGATCAGGGCTTTCAGGAACCAGAACCATCTCTGGGCATGCAGGCAGACTGGCAACATCAGAACATGTTCCCACTAAGGAAGCATCAGAGCACGCTAACCCCTTAGACACACTTGGGCATTCTGGCACACAAAGAACATCTGGGCACACTGGCACAAGAGAAACCTCTGGGCATGTCAAGGAACTGTGAGCCTCAGGGTCAGCCAAGACAGGACCAAAACCAGGACTGGCCAAAAAAAAATCATCATGACTAGACTTCGCAACTACTGGACTTTTACACGAGAATGCAGGATCAGACTTAGATGTCGCTGATTCCAGCAAAGTCAGTAACAAATCAGATTCAGGGGCACTAACAAGACAGGACAAATCTTCTGATGTATGCACTGAACCAGATAGGGACTCCACAACTACCTCTGGACTGGACAGAGACTCATCTAATACACTGGATTGGAGCTCATGAGGTGCTGCAGAACAAGTCAGTATTGCAGCAGCCCCCACTGGACTAGGCAAAACTGAGGAATTCCCTGGACAGGAAGGGGACTCTGGAACCTCTGCCACAGCGGCCAGAGAACCAGAATCTTTCAGGATACAGGGCTGGGTTTCAGGAACACTCATCAGACCGGACTGAAATTCTGAGATTTCTATTATTTTGACCAGAGAATCAGAATTATCCATGTTACAGGGCAAGACTTCTGAAACATTCAGAGGACAGGGCTGGAGTTCCTCGGCTGTTACAACACTGGAGAGGGACTCAACAACATTGGTTAAATCAGACTGTGTACAGGGCAAGGTATCTAACACACTTGCTGACGAGGACAATATTTCAATGGCTTCTGCTTTGCTGGGCAGAAATTCATCAAGTTTTATTAGAGCAGACTGTAATTCCAAAACAGCTGCTAGACAAGTGAATATTACTGCAACACCAACTGAGGTAAGCAGTGCCTCAGACTCCTCTGCTAGAGGGTTTGAAGTATCCAAAGTACTGGGTGAAGCATAAGACTCTGCGACCACAGCTTCACTGGACAGGATCACTGAACAGTCCATATTGCAGGACAAAACCATGGAAGCACCTGCTGGACAGCATAATGATTCTGTGACCTGAGTTTCATTGGAGAGATCTACTGCACAATTCATGGTACAGGGCAAATTTACTGGAACATTTTCTGAACAAGGTAATAATTCTGCGATTTCAGGTTCACATAGCAGATGCTCTGAGCTATTCACGATACAGGGCAAATTTACTGGAACATTTTCTGAACAAGGTAATAATTCTGCGATTTCAGGTTCACATAGCAGACGCTCTGAGTTATTCACGAAACTAGAGCGAGGTGTAGAAACAGGAAGATCAAGACACAATGTTTGCGCATCTGAATCACCATTCATTTGTAAAATTGGAAAATTCAGATGCTGGGGTTCTGAGGTTTCTAGACAGGATTGCTGGGACTCGGAAACTGATGTAGTGCATCTATTGGCATCTGCTGGATCAGACAGGAGTTGAACTTTATTAACACAGGTAATTTCTGCAGAAGTGTTTGCAGAGGCAGGCAAGATTTTTCTGGTGTCTGTTTCACTGAACAAAGAGTCATGAGTACTGGCTAGGCTGGACTCGGAAGTCAGCAGGACCTCTGGATTCTCTGCTGAGAAATTAGCGCAGGGCAAGGTTAAGAATGTATCAGTGGCTTCTGTTTTACTGGTAAGTAACACTGAGTTATCCATGGTACAGGGTGGAATTGCAGGAATTTAACACAAAAAGAGCTCCGAATCACCTGCTGAATCAGCCAAAGGTGCTGAAGCAGGCGGGTCAGAACGCCAAATTTGCGAATTCGGAGTCACATAAAAATCATCCAAAATCAGTTCCCACACATCAATCAATGGAGCCACAAAGTCATACCCACACACACCAGTCTTTATTAGGTTATAGGCAGACTTAATGCATGCATTCAATACTAATTCACTTTTTGCACTGTAAAATTGACAAAATGAACTTGAATCATTCTTCCATTCATTGACCAGAGCTTCCATCTCTCCTTTCTCAAATGGAGGATTCCAAGCATACTTAACAGGCAGATCATGGTTTGCAGATATGATTGTAGCAGGGACATATATTGGGTTAATTAGCAGGTGATTGGCAGATTCCTTATTCCTAAGAATCTCCAATACCTGTAGCAAGTGCTGAACTGTAGTGTATGCAAACTTTCCTTGCTTCACAAATAAGTTGATTTGTTCAATACTCTGTAATATCTCCTCATAATCATACTCAGATAATTCTTTTAAACAAAAATCTTTATTTTCCCTAGCCAGGGAGGAAAGTTCATTAGTAGTTTCATAAGTCCATTTAACTCCCCTGAAAGACAATTGCATTTCATTATCTGTTAATGGCAGAATCTCATTATAGGTCTCAGTCGCTAAGGATAACGACTCTGCAGATCGGACACGTTTCTTAGAACGTTTGCGTTTTGCCTTAGACCCTGCTGTTTTTGGTGATTTATTCAAGGCTGCAGGAAAATTATCAGTAACACTTTCTGCTTGCTGAACATTTTTGCAAGCAATTGAAGGAGAAGCTGATTGGCCTGCTGCCAGGAGTTCATTAAGAGGAAAAGGCAATGGATCTATGCGCAACCAGTTTTGGATCACAAACGCTAGAAATTCCAGCGGTCTCTCTTTCAAATCGGAATGATTGAGAACATCAAATGCCCACTGGAATAATTCCCCTTTAAACAAAATGTAACTTAGTTGGAGTGCCCAGGTTGAAACAGGAGTCGCTTGGAGATCGGGATTGGCCAGGAACCTGGCACATTCAGAGAAAAACTCATTTTCTGTTTCAGAGTTAAGTTCTTCAAATTTCTTAAAGGAACAGGAACCATAATTAACAGTGTCATACTTTCTGGGAATCCCCCCCCACAATGGGGATTGGTAATGGGGTTTTCATAATGTAAGGCTTGGTGGTGTATTCTCCACAGTCAGCATGCAACGCATGAGCTGGCGTGGAGGAGGTACACACACTAGCACAAGGAAACAGGCTATCCCTAGTATAGTGGAGGGGAGGACTGACTCCAATAGGAGATTGTGGCGCACAGAGCCGGTGCAGATCTGACAGCCACAAACAATGCTTTCGTTATAACGTCTCAGCGCAAAGTAGCGCTGAGCGCATAAACCAGAACTGAGGAGATCAGGACAGGTAGACAGAATGAACGCTTGCTAGCTAGCGGCTACTTAGCGACAGCAAGCGTCCAAAACAAGACAGACTGGAATGAGGCAGCCAATGCGATTGCAGCGATGGCGTGCCTCACAAAGACCGGACAGGATAGTCAGGAAATAGCAGGATCAAGATAGATGAACGTAACACAGACAAATATACAATAAGTATGTTTTCCTAGCGTATTACAATTACAGCTATCAATGAAACTATTTGTAACGTCTGACTAACATATGTATATATCGGCAATGAACCGATATATGACATAAGCAGGAACGCTGACTAGGACTGGAGTAATACAGGGAACAGGACTCAGAAGGATTCGCTATCTCTTCGCAGAGATGAACGCAATCCACAAACGGTAACAGAACAGGATTCAGAAGGATTCGTTATCTCTACGCAGAGATGAACGCAATCCACAAACAGTAAGAGAACAGGATTCAGAGGGATTCGTTATCTCTTCGCAGAGATGAACGCAATCCACAAACGGTAACAGGACAGGATTCAGAAGGATTCGTTATCTCCTCGCAGAGATGAACGCAATCCACAAACGGTAACAGGACAGGATTCAGAAGGATTCGTTATCTCCTTGCAGAGATGAACGCAATCCACGAACAGGACCAGGAGCAGGATACTAGCTCAGCACGGGTGCTCACGATACGCGCAAACTACCAAAACGTGCTGGAAAGCTGACTAACTGCACACAGGATATAAACAGTTTGTGTACGTATACATCAGCGACACTGATGTATCAACGTAACACGAATACAAGGAAAATAATAAACGTGCTGGTATGCATATATATGGGCAATGAACCAATATATGATGCAAAACCAGCAAAGTATCTTTTAGAACAAGAAACACGATGGGGGGCTGAAGCGACAGCAAGACAGGCTTAACTGAAGCTATGAAAACCCAAGGAAACCCTGCAGGAAGCAGATCTTTATACTGAGGTCATCCAATGGGAGCAGACATGCAGATTCCCACACAGGTGAATGATAATCAGTCACAAGCTGACAGCAGGGAAAGGCCGACAAAGCTATGCAGCTTGCATGAAAAGAGATCAGAACTACCTGAGCTGCAGCACTACTACTTCCAGCAATGCCTGCTGCAG
This sequence comes from Hyperolius riggenbachi, assembly GCF_040937935.1. NCBI lineage: Eukaryota > Metazoa > Chordata > Amphibia > Anura > Hyperoliidae > Hyperolius > Hyperolius riggenbachi. Next base: position 232,822,324 of record NC_090648.1, read on the forward strand.
CAGCGATCATTACACGAATATTTCAGTACTGTTTAAAGCAGGGGTCTTAAACTCGCGGCCCGCGGGCCATTTGTGGCCCTCGATACAATATTTTGTGGCCCTCGCCGGCAAAAGCTTCCTTATAGTTCGCTTCAGTGCTCCCAAGTAATCCGCCGCATCCCGCAGCTAAACGAGGGCTGCAGAGTTCCCAAATCGCCTAAGGGGCAATCCGCCGGCATTTCCTGGAAGGGGCAGAGCTTTCAGCTTCAGCTCTGCCCCTCCTGACGTCAATCGCCGCACGGATCGCCGCCTCTCCCCGCCCCTCTCTGTGAAGGAAGAGTGAGAGGGGCGGGCAGAGGCAGCGATGCGCCGTGATTGTGAAATTCCTTATGCGGCCCAGCCTCATCCTGACGTTGCCTCCTGCGGCCCCCCAGGTAAATTGAGTTTGAGACCCCTGGTTTAAAGTGATCTGTGCTTGTGTCTCAAGTGAGAAATATTTTATTACCTCTCTGCTTAAAGTGATCTGTGCTTGTGTCTCAAGTGATAAATATGTTATTACCTCTTTGCTTAAAGTGATCTGTGTTTGTGTCTCAAGTGACAAATATTTTATTACCTCTTTGCTTAACCACTACAGGACCGACGCAGTTGAAAGTTTCGTCCTGCATTTGGCAGTGCGGATCTGACAGGTCGTAACTTTCAAAACCCGTCTCCGGGTTTCCCAGCTCCTGCCGATCGCGCCGCTTTCTCCCCGCCGCAGATCACTCGCTCTGCTGTCTATATGACGGCAGAGCTCTGTGTGCTGCTCTGGAGCCATTTTCATTGGCTCCTGGCCCTGTCATTACTCTAAGCCAATCACATTGGCTTACATTGATTAACAGGGTCAGGAGCTAATGAAAGCGGCTCCTGACCGGCACACAGCGCTCTGCCGTCATAGCGACGGCAGAGAGAGGTACCTGCATCGGGGAGCGAGCAGGGTGACCGGCGAGAGCGATGGGACTGCAAAAAGATTAGTCGGTAAGCGTTGTTTTCCGCCGCTTTGCTGTACCAGCAGTCTCTGGTCCTTAATGGGGCAGAGACTGCTAGTCCAGAAATGGTTAACATCTGCATTCCACTCGCTTCTCTGTATACGTCTCTGCTGTAATCTATGCTAAGAGCTGTTGCTCAGCTTTCTAAAGGCTGGATGCAAACTTACATCCTCCCTTAGTGGAGTGGGATCCCCCTCCTTTTTTCCTATCTACAGAGTGCGACTTCTTAATCCTGAGTGAGAACAGGCTAAACTCCTCACCTGCTTATACAGTGGTTGCCTTGGAGGTAACCCTGGTTTGTGAGTATAACATTTTTATACTTATCCATTTATTCCACATTCCAGTACATACTGCACTATATCGGGCTCTCTGTGTCTCCTTTTCTCTACAGCTTTCTAAACGCAGTAAAATGGGCATGATAAGCGCATCTGCTAAGCGGATGTGTTCCGTTCATTTTGCATGTGCTTGTGGCTATCTGTACCATCCACTCCATATCTACCCATCCGGTTTGCCCGCGATCGAAACTCAGGTGTCTCGCCACCAATAGCTACCACTTGATCCCTCTGTACTCAGCCCAGAGGCCAGCAGGAGCATGGGGCTCTTCATAGGATACAATAAACCAATTCTCTCTAGCAACAGGAAATATTTTCATGGGTCCACCATGAACCAATGAGAAGATTCCCAATGGTCTTTTGCAGCCCAATGGAGATCCCCATGCTTCTTCCGGCCACAGAACTGTGTATAGAGACCGAGGAGCAGCGATAGGCGGCGGGACACGTGGTACAACTGTAGCCAGCTGTGGTCCGGCTGTAGCCTGGGGCAGATGTAATACCCCCATAGACTAGATGGGGAAACACGTTTAATAAAGATAAATGGTCTTAAGTGTATATTCAAAGTATAACAAAGTTTATTAAATAGGTTATCAAAGATAAAAGTCTGGGGTATTGTGGGGTAAATGGGATAGGGGAGATACCAAATAAAATCAATAAACACACTGCGGAGCTACATATATCACTTTGCTGGCCAGCTTGATTGATTAGTAAACCATACGTACGCACACTCGCCACATTCAACCTAGATTATTATTATATCTATGCACTACTTATATAGTCCCTTGTTACTGCGCAGTATGAACGTGGATTTAGTTGATAGGCAGTCTTTAGCAGAAGTAAGCCATTAGCAGGTATGTGCTGCTTTGTCTGTGTATATAACAAAAGTCAATTAGTTAGTAGTGCTAGGCGGCTATTAGTACATGCTTTAACTTTAGGGCAGGAAGGCAAGCAAGCAGTCCCTCAGCTCCATGCAGATAGACATTAACAGTTGTATTTATCCTGTATTGTATTCAATCAGCAGAGCACATTGATATCTCACCGCTGTTGCTTGCTGCTATGATCTCCGATCAGCCTTCTGGTGTGGTAGAGCGGTTTGCGATGAGCGGCGGTGTGCAGACCCTTGAGTGGCTGGCGTCCCAGTCTGCTTGTTTGCCGGGTCTCCGCTGACACCTTCCTCCGCACTCAGCGTCTTCCGTATCTCCAGCGTAACGGAGGTGCGTAGAGGTTACAGGCCTGGCCAGACGCGGCATAGCTCCGCCCACCGACGCGTTTCACGCCTCTTAGGGCGTTTCCTCCCTTTATTTGGTATCTCCCCTATCCCATTTACCCCACACTACCCCAGACTTTTATCTTTGATAACCTATTTAATAAACTTTGTTATACTTTGAATATACACTTAAGACCATGTATCTTTATTAAACATGATCTAGACTGGTTGTGTATTGAAGTGCAGCGCTGCTACACTGCGTACAATACTAGTGGAAGTACATCCACAGGAAATAGACGCCACAGCGTGCACTGCGGTGCAGATCCAGGAGGTTTAGTCACCTCAATTATTAGGAATAGATAGGGAAACACACCCACCTGGCTGGTATTATCACAAAATGCTGAGAAGTACGGCCTGCTTACCGCAATGGATCCAATGGATCCTATTTATAAGATTTTATTATAAAATTAGCCTTACATTCAGTATAATTCATATAATTAGCCTTATTCAACTGAGTCTTTTGAATAAGAAGCCCTTACCAATAGGACACAGCCCTGGTTAACATATCACATTGTGTTCTGATTCACCAAAAATCTACATCAGGGCTAAGAAGAGGACTGTGTGGAAAAATAAAAAACAGGCTTGTGTACCAGGAAAGGTCACTATCTCAGTTCAGTTATATAACACTATTAAATATACAAATATACACAATGTGCATTACAAGAATCACAGTAGTGAGTGGTATTTAAATAGAAAAGGTAGACCCTATAGTAAATAGAGCAATATTCCAGAGTTGCATGATTGGTCATTGAGGTTTGTGTCTGCCTGTTAAATGAGTTTATTTAAGGTTTCTTTTTTCAACCCACAGTCTTTAACACCCCCTATGCAATTGAAATTGTTATTTTCATGGGCGTTACAATAGGGGATGCTGCCCCTGCTCCCGCGGGGGGGGGCACTCGTGGCCATTTTGGGGGGCTGGAGGGGTCGCAGCATGAGGGGAAAGCTATGGCCACACTCGGCGGGGAGGGGGGACGGCCCCCTCCCTCACCTTGGGCTTTCCCCTCTGCACTCCCCTCCAGCTTCAGTAGCTATATATGTGCAGTGGAGCGGCAGGCAGCGGCTGACAAACATACCTTCCGTGCGTTCCAGCACGGACACTTCTCGCTCTAGTGACTGACGCGACTTTCACAGGAAGTCGCGTCCGTCACTAGAGCGAGAAGCGTCCGGACACACGGAAGGTATGTTTGTCTGCCGCTGCCTGCCGCTCAAACATACCTTCCGTGCGTTCCAGCGCGGATACTTCTCGCTCTAGTGCCTGACGCCCGCTCAGAATTTCTGCAGGGGAGCCCGGTGGCTCTTAGTTACGCCCCTGGTTATTTTTAATGACTGTCGTAAATTATGTTTCTTATATGATGCTATACAGCTAGCTATAAGCCAAAATAAAACCCACTTATTTTGTCTTCAAATAGCATATTATTTTAGCAAAAGAACAAATGGATAACAATTGACTGAGCTTTAACCCCTCTGGCGGTAAGCCCGAGCTGAGTTTGGGCTATGCCGCCGCGGAGGATTTCTCAGGCCCCGGTGGGCCGATTTGCATAATTTTTTTTTGTTTGCTAGCTGCGTGTACATACCGATCACCACTGCTCTGCGCCGCCCCCCCAAACCCCTTGCGCAGCCTGGCCTATCAGCGCCAGGCAGCGCTAAGGGGTGGATCGGGACTCCCCTGTTGCCATGACGCGGATGACGTCGATTACGTCATCCCGATCATCGCCATTGGGATGGGGGCAGCCAAACAGGAAATCCCGTTCTGAACGGGATTTCCTGTTTGCTCTGATCGCCGTAGGCGATCGGAAGGGGAGGGGGATGCCGCTGCACAGCGGCTTTCATGTAGCTAGCGCTAGGCTATCTACATGATTTAAAAAAAAAAAATGTAAGTGCTACGCTGCCCCCTGGCGGTTTTAATAGACCGCCAGGGAGGTTAATACATAGTGGTGTAGAAAAAAAACTTGAGAATTCATCATTTCACCTCAAATCCTTATAGAACTTACACCTGCTGCTTTGAAATATTAAAGAAGGCTGGCACTCCCTACCTGGGCCATGTTCTACACATTTTCCCCTTATCCTTTATTTTTTTTATACTCAAATATGTTAGTTCATAAATAAATTAAAAATGATATATTCTAGAAGGGTAATAATAATAATTCCAGTGTTTGTATAGCTTTTTTCTAATGTCGGACTCAAAGCGCTTGTGTGGCAGCCATTAGGGCGCACTCAGTAGGCAGTAGCAGTGTTAGGGAATGTCGCCCAAAAACTCCTTACTGAATAGGTGCTGGATTACTGAACAAGAAGATCTGAGATTTGCACCCAGGTCTTTTATGTCAGAGGCAGAGCGCTTAACCAGTACACTATCCAGCTACTGCACATTTGGTTTCTACACTCGAGGCATTCCAGGTGTATTACACATATTCTAGAAATGTTTACCCTACCCAATTTTATTTAAGTGTGTGGGAGAGCTGGCAGGCACTCAGAGCTATAAAGCCAAAATCAACAACAGATACCCAGTACACTATGTGCTCAAGACCGGCAAGGGAAACGGTTCTGCAGCAATGAAAAAAGGCATAGAAGGAAGTCTGGCACTATAGTGTTTAATGTTCAAAAAATAGTATCGCATCAAGTGGGTATATAGTGCATCAGCAAAACTTGATAAACAACAATTTGATCAAGCAGTGAAAGACACAAACCAACATGGTATCTTGATACTTAGCTGGGTACTGGTGGGAGGTGGCGGAGGTGGGTGCCAAGAGGTGCACGGCCTAACGACCGTTTCGCATGGCTTGCGCCAGGCTTTCTCAAAGGTGAAATGTGCAACAGTGCTGGAAAGGCAGCGGAGCGTTTTTAAAAGTGCAGTAAACAGCACTTCCGGTCCGCCGTTATAAGCCACGCCCCCTCCGGAAGTTACAAAACTCATGCCCTATGACCTGAGAGCATTGTGGAACGCAAATGGTACGCATGCAAAGGCCGCGTGTACGCGTCAAAAATGACGTAAGCGCACGCGGACTCATCATACCCACAGCTCGCACAACGCTCCCAGAACGCGGATATGCCGCATGAAGAAACGCATAAATGCGTAAGAACGACGCGCACAAGCGTCAAAAATGACGCAAGCACGTGCTATCCAAATAGCATGCAAAAAAGTACCTGCATCGCATGGAGCTACTGTACGTTGCTCAAGTCATGCGTACCGGTGGTTGCAATAAAAAACCCCTTAGCCCACCCGCTCGTCAAAGGCGAGCAGAGAAAGGCCCAGGGTAAACAGCCATCAGTAGGCAAGATATGGCAAAGGCCTAGCAGGACTAGATATGGAAAATTATCTCATATCAGGCTTATTAGCCTTAGAGTATTATGGCAATATCTTGTGGGGCAAGGAAGGAGAGTTGATAGCACCGGAGGGGGATTGGGTGAAGAGAGGAATAGTGAACCCAAAGGTGTGAAAGTGAGCAAGAGGGAGGGGTGATATAAAAGAGGTGGGTACACTAGAGAGAGTAGAAGTGGGAGCAGTGGACAGTATTCCAAAGAGAGGTAATTGATTCAGTCCCAACACGGCATCCATCTAAAATAAAGAAACATATCAATGAATTTAAATATTTAATAATGCTCATCGAAGGGCGATTAGGAATAATTATATCAAAGGATGTAAATTGCCGTGCTGGGGATGAAAGGGCAACAAGTGGCGGCCAGGGGTGGGGGCACAAAGGATCCCCAACCAGGAACACGGAGAGAAACTAAGGATCAAGGAAGCATGCAAGATCTACGTAGTCATTTAGACCCAAAGGACCCATAGCATCCGTGCGTAGGATCCAGAGCGCTTCTTGTCTGAGCAAGAGTTTTTTTCTATCGCCTCCTCTGCGAGGAGTATTGCAAATGTCGATACATGCATAAGACAAAAGATTGGGGTTGCTTTGATGGAAAGTCGACATATGCTCGACGATCCTTGGGCAACCTTTGTTTTTGGGAAGCAGGCGAACGTGTTCCAAGACGCGTTCCTTCACCATTCTGGTGGTTTTGCCGACGTAAAAACGTTTGCATGGACACCACAAAGCATAAACCACAAATTTGGTTCTGCATGTGGCAAAAAAAGAAACGTTATGATGGATCGAACCTAAAGTGTAAGACTTACCGGTTTTCATAAACTGGCAGGCTTTACAAAAGCCACATTTATGATTACCAGATGAGGTGAGATCATTCAGCCAAGTGCGCTGTGGATGCTCGCGAAAGTCGCTGTGTACCAAAAGGTCACCAATAGTTGGTGCTCTCTTAAAAGCGATTAAAGGTTGAGAGGGTAAGGATTCTTTCAGGAGTGGATCTTCTAAAAGTAGGGACCAGTTCCTACTAAAAGCCCATTTGATCTGACTGGCCATGGGTGAAAAGTCAAAAGAGAAGACTCCTGTTCCCTTAGTGGACTTGACTCGCTTTTTCCTTTTTATAAGGTCAGATCTATCTCTATCAAGAGCTTTTTTAATGGCTAAGTTAAGTTTGTTTTCATCATAGCCTCGGTTCAGAAGCCTCTGTTTTAGATTTTCAGCTTGGTTAAGGAAATCCTGGAGCGTGGTGTTATTTCTGCGCAGTCGCAGAAACTGACCATAGGGGAGAGAATCTGTTACATGTTGTGGGTGGTAACTCTTGCGGTGCAGAATGGTATTGGAAGCAGTGGGTTTTCGGTAACTCTTTGTCAATATGCCTTCTTCTGTAACGGTCAATTCCAGATCAAGAAAGCAAATGCTTTCTGTTGACCATTCCATTGTGAAGAGCATATTGACCTCGTTGTGATTTAGATATTCTAAAAAGCACTGCAAGAGTGGAATATCTCCCGACCAAAAGGTCAGGATGTCATCCACATACCTGGACCACATCCTCAGAGCCGAGCGGAAAGGGTTATTGGGGGAATGAATATAAATTTCTTCCCAGGCTCCCAAGAACAAATTGGCATAGGTACAAGCTACTGGGGTCCCCATCGCCGTACCTGAGACCTGCTGGTACCAAGTGTCCCCAAACATAAAGGCATTGTGAGTAAGGATAAACTCCAGACATTCACACACAAATGCGTTGTGAGAAGCCTCCTTGTTGGACTCTCTGTCAAGGTACATCCTTACAGCACCAATGCCATCTGTGTGTGGAATTCTGCTGTAGAGACTGGTTACATCAATAGTCACCAGCAGATCCCCTCTGCACCACGATGAGGACTCCAGGCCCTCTAAAACATCAATAGTATCGCTGAGGTGTGAGGGGATATAATGCAGCAAAGGTCGGAGGATGTGGTCCAGGTATCGTGACAGCCTTTCCGTGACCGCCCCCAGGCCTGAGACAATTGGTCGGCCTGGGGGATCGGTCAGGGACTTATGTATTTTCGGAAGGCAATACCAAACAGGCTTGACTGGGAAGGTAGGGAGAAGGTTGTTTGCCAAGGCTGAGGTCAAAAAGCCTTTTTCAACCCCTCTTCTAAGAAGTGATCTTAGGGCAGAGTGGTAGCTCATAGTGGGGTCTTTTTTAAGAGGTTTGTAGGTAGAGGTATCAGACAATTGTCTCATGGCTTCTATCTTATATTTCTCAGTGGAAAGAATTACCACTGATCCCCCTTTGTCAGCTTTGCGGATGGTGAGATCAGGACGATTTCTCAGCCACCGCAAAGCATTACTTTCAACAGGGGATAGATTGGGAGTTACTGTGGGGTAGATCAAGGCCTTGATATCATTGTCTACTTGTTTTTCAAAGTGGTCAATGCAGGAACCTGCTTGAGTGGGAAAAGGCATAATCGATTTGCATGGTTTAAATTTAATATCTTCAGTCATTGGTACAGCAACCAATGCTGAATCAACCAGAAGTTCATTCAGAGCTGTGATTTCTTCAAGTTGTGTCTCCTTCCATGAGCCCATAGTGCTGAAACCAAGTGTTCCTACTGATTTCATATCAAATTCTTCTGGGTTTTTTAAGGACAGGGGCTGCTCTGCCTTCATTTTTCCAAAATAATGTTGGATATTCAGTTTCCTGATTCCCTTATAAAGATCCACCTTGAATCGAGAGTAGTCGAATTGTTGTGTCAAAGAAAAGTTCAGGCCTTTGTTAAGTAAGCTTTCCACCCCATCTGGTAATTCTACAGTGGTCAGATTTACCACACTGGTCTTGATGTTAGAAGGCATGGTTTCTAGTAGGTTACTTTCCTCTTCTTGTTTTTTCCTCTCGATTTGTCTTCCCAGGTCACCCTTCTGCCCTTTTCTCCCTCTTCCTCTCCTGATGCGCCGCCTAAAGGGGCACCAGCTGGATTGGTTTGAGGTTTTTTCTTCTTTGGGGTATGCTTGGGGCGCGGATTAGGGACGTCTTCCCCACTTGACTCAGAATCAGTGGTCCAGTAACCCCTTGGTTGTTTAGGTGAATTGGGTTTCGCCTTGGGTTTGGAACCGTAAAGTTGTGCCCAGGAAAAGATTCTTCCAAACTTATAGTCTTCTTTATCACGAAGGAATTTTTGTAGCTTTCGTGCTTTAATATTATCTTGTACTGTTGCTAGCTTTTTATCGATTTTGTCAACTGAGTTTTTAAAGTGTTCTTCAGATACTAGCTTACTGAACTCTGTTTTATTTTCTGAAATAGCAGTCAGATCAAATGGGCTTTTAGTAGGAACTGGTCCCTACTTTTAGAAGATCCACTCCTGAAAGAATCCTTACCCTCTCAACCTTTAATCGCTTTTAAGAGAGCACCAACTATTGGTGACCTTTTGGTACACAGCGACTTTCGCGAGCATCCACAGCGCACTTGGCTGAATGATCTCACCTCATCTGGTAATCATAAATGTGGCTTTTGTAAAGCCTGCCAGTTTATGAAAACCGGTAAGTCTTACACTTTAGGTTCGATCCATCATAACGTTTCTTTTTTTGCCACATGCAGAACCAAATTTGTGGTTTATGCTTTGTGGTGTCCATGCAAACGTTTTTACGTCGGCAAAACCACCAGAATGGTGAAGGAACGCGTCTTGGAACACGTTCGCCTGCTTCCCAAAAACAAAGGTTGCCCAAGGATCGTCGAGCATATGTCGACTTTCCATCAAAGCAACCCCAATCTTTTGTCTTATGCATGTATCGACATTTGCAATACTCCTCGCAGAGGAGGCGATAGAAAAAAACTCTTGCTCAGACAAGAAGCGCTCTGGATCCTACGCACGGATGCTATGGGTCCTTTGGGTCTAAATGACTACGTAGATCTTGCATGCTTCCTTGATCCTTAGTTTCTCTCCGTGTTCCTGGTTGGGGATCCTTTGTGCCCCCACCCCTGGCCGCCACTTGTTGCCCTTTCATCCCCAGCACGGCAATTTACATCCTTTGATATAATTATTCCTAATCGCCCTTCGATGAGCATTATTAAATATTTAAATTCATTGATATGTTTCTTTATTTTAGATGGATGCCGTGTTGGGACTGAATCAATTACCTCTCTTTGGAATACTGTCCACTGCTCCCACTTCTACTCTCTCTAGTGTACCCACCTCTTTTATATCACCCCTCCCTCTTGCTCACTTTCACACCTTTGGGTTCACTATTCCTCTCTTCACCCAATCCCCCTCCGGTGCTATCAACTCTCCTTCCTTGCCCCACAAGATATTGCCATAATACTCTAAGGCTAATAAGCCTGATATGAGATAATTTTCCATATCTAGTCCTGCTAGGCCTTTGCCATATCTTGCCTACTGATGGCTGTTTACCCTGGGCCTTTCTCTGCTCGCCTTTGACGAGCGGGTGGGCTAAGGGGTTTTTTATTGCAACCACCGGTACGCATGACTTGAGCAACGTACAGTAGCTCCATGCGATGCAGGTACTTTTTTGCATGCTATTTGGATAGCACGTGCTTGCGTCATTTTTGACGCTTGTGCGCGTCGTTCTTACGCATTTATGCGTTTCTTCATGCGGCATATCCGCGTTCTGGGAGCGTTGTGCGAGCTGTGGGTATGATGAGTCCGCGTGCGCTTACGTCATTTTTGACGCGTACACGCGGCCTTTGCATGCGTACCATTTGCGTTCCACAATGCTCTCAGGTCATAGGGCATGAGTTTTGTAACTTCCGGAGGGGGCGTGGCTTATAACGGCGGACCGGAAGTGCTGTTTACTGCACTTTTAAAAACGCTCCGCTGCCTTTCCAGCACTGTTGCACATTTCACCTTTGAGAAAGCCTGGCGCAAGCCATGCGAAACGGTCGTTAGGCCGTGCACCTCTTGGCACCCACCTCCGCCACCTCCCACCAGCACCCAGCTAAGTATCAAGATACCATGTTGGTTTGTGTCTTTCACTGCTTGATCAAATTGTTGTTTATCAAGTTTTGCTGATGCACTATATACCCACTTGATGCGATACTATTTTTTGAACATTAAACACTATAGTGCCAGACTTCCTTCTATGCCCTTTTTCCAATTTTATTTAACATTGGGCCAATCAAAATGGGCAGCATCCAAGCTGCATGCAATTTGCTTATCTCTACCCACTAATGCCAACCCTTTCTTAAACTCAACCTACTCCAATACCGCTATCAAGACCAAGCCTATTTTCTCCTTGTCCTCCCGCTTTGTTAACTCTTTTCTGATACCTAACCGTAACCTCTTCTTATGTATTTAAGTATTTATATAGCGCCACCATATTACGCTGCGCTGTACAGAGTATATATTGTCTTGTCACTAACTGTCCCTCAATGGGGTTCACAACCTAGTCCCTACCATAGTCATTTGTCCATGTACAGTATGTATCGTGTAGTGCATATAGTCATAGTCTAGGGCCAATTTTAGGGGGAAGCCAATTAACTTATCTGTATGTTTTTGGGATGTGGGGGGAAACCCATGCAGACACGGGGAGAACATACAAACTCCTTGCAGATGTTGACCTGGCTGGGGTTCGAACCAGGGACCCAGCGCTGCAAAGCGAGAGCGCTAACCACTACGCCACCGTGCTGTGCTTCAATGTCATCTGCTTCCTGATGCCTGACCTCCCCCAACATTAACCACTACGCCACCGTGCTGTGCTTTAATGTCATCTGCTTCCTGATGCCTGACCTCCCCCAACATTAACCACTACGCCACCGTGCTGTGCTTCAATGTCATCTGCTTCCTGATGCCTGACCTCCCCCAACATTAACCACTACGCCACCGTGCTGTGCTTCAATGTCATCTGCTTCCTGATGCCTGACCTCCCCCAACATTAACCACTACGCCACCGTGCTGTGCTTCAATGTCAACTGCTTCCTGAGGCCTGACCTCCCCCAACATTAATACCTTTCTGATGTCTAACCATTACCTTCAAACCCTAAATAAAACTAACCTACCGCTAACATAACTACAACACATTTCCAAACAATGACTAATCCTAATTTATAACCCTAATCCATATCACTCTTTCATTGTCTTCATCCCTGGCTCTGTATCTATGCATTAAAGTATACCTGAGGTGAAAATAAACTGATGTGATAAACAATTGTATTTATCTTCCTACTCCTAAGACTGACTTTTTAAGATATGCCATGGTTTAATTTTATATTTAAACACTTACAGTAGTAGATTGAATGTTTTATTGTTATTGCTTAATGACAGTCTAGTGAGTACCCCAGAGTTAAAATACATGAACTATTGACCTTTTTCTATCTTTCCCTTGCCCTCAGAAGTTCTATTCTGCCAGGAAAACTTTTATGGCTATAATTTGCTTATCAGTGAGGTTTACTACGTTCCCGACAACAAGACAGAAGCTTTCACTTGCATGCCTGAAAAGTAACTCTTTCAGGCAGCAATATAAACAAATAATAAAACAGTCTAGTTATTAATAAGTTTTGGACTGTACATACACCTATTTATCTCATCGTGTAACATGTCACCTGGGTACACATTAAAGGCTGAGCTCTTGGCACCCAGTGTGCCACCACCAAAACCAAATTCTTTTGGATGTATTCCAAAATACAGTTAAGAACAGTTACTCAAACCAATCCATCACAGCTTAAAAAGGTGCTCTCCGCACTCAGCAACACATCAAAGCCAATACGATATTAATGTCTAATAGATGTAGCAATAGCTCAACTCTACAGCTGCAGCCAATGTGGAGATGGAGACTAGCAAACAAATCTTATGGAATAAATACAGGATGCTATTAGATTACAAAAACTGAGTTGCTTTACTGTTTCCTAGATATACCCTGCAGCAAGTTATACACTGATCTGTAGGGGACAATCTATATTCCCACAGCAAACAAGCATAATATTACTAGGATATAGGGAAGAATAATTCTGGGTTATCACAAGCAACAGTGTGACGTAGCTAAATATCTTTTTATAATTCTGATGAATAATACATCAGGTTCTGCAATGCAGCAAAATAAAACTCACTGAAGGCCAGCATGCATTCTCACTCTCTGAACAGTGCTTCATGCTTCTCTGCTCAGCTTTGTTCATCCCTATTCTACATGTAACAGAAAAAACTGTCATTCTGGATAGTCATCAAGCAAAAGGTAGCACGACTCATGTCAGGTAACCAATATGGAGAGAGCTCTATGAGGCCCAACAAGCAATCACCAAAAATGCAAAAAATGACAGCACATATACAGTAGGTATTACATTCATTATCCAAAAGCATAATTAGTGAAGCTTAGACAAATGGAAAGCTTAAAATTCAACAAAAAAAATTAATACATTATCCAGATGAGTCTTTGAGGTCTGCACCACATGCTGTTATATGTAATTTATTGCATTTACACTTGTCTACAGTTAAATTAGTCAGACAAGTATTAACATTCTAAATCTTTGCTAATCCTGCCCCTCAACAAAGATCTATCTGTTCGGTCACTCGTTTTCTGTGTTTATATATAATACAACGTTTTAATTTTGTATTTATTTGTTTATACAGTTTAAAGTGTTCACTTGCCAATCATTACAACTTTTCCAAAAGAAACATTTTAAAAAAATATATTTTTGGTATAAACATTTTAACAAGCTAACAAAGTATTTTACGCTATACTGTGTAATGCACTGCTAAAACAATTTACATAATATTTATATTACTAGCTGAAGACCTGGCATTACCCGGGTATGTATGTGGTTGTTGTTGGGTCCAGCTACGTTTTCTAACCTTGACATACAGTTAATCAATGACCACGCTTGTGAGCTTTGGGGTCCTTGACATCAATAATGTGGGACTGGAAGCAATTGAAATTTTCCCATAAAATAAATCAAAAAAATTAGATTGGCCGTTGTAGGCTCCACCCACTTTCCTGAATATTATTCCCAGTCACTCAGTGATCAGCTGTGTGAAGTTTGAGAACTCTGCCATTAAGAGTGTAAGAATGGCTGCAATTTAAATGTTCCCATGTAAAAATGTGGTTGTTGTTTGCTCCACCCACTTTTTATAATTTTGACACACAGTCACTCAATGACAAAGTTTGTGAGCTTTGAGGTCATTGCCATTGGTAATGTTCCCATTGGAATCAATCAAACAAATATGTTTGGCTGTTTGTGGTTCCACCCCCTTTTCTGAATTTAAACTCCAGTCACCAATGACGGACTGTATCAGGTTTGAGGCCTCTGACATTAACAGTGTAAGAATGGGAGCAATTGAAATATTCCCCTTAAAAATCAATAGGTAAATTTTTGATTTGCTGTCATAATTATTGAATATTAATGGCAGTCACCCAGTGACCAACTGTACCAAGTTTTAGAACCCTGTCATTTACAGTACAGTATAGGAATGGCTGCAATTTAAAAAGTTTCCAATTACAATTTTGGTTGTTGTTGGCTCTGCCCACTTTTTGTAACCGTGACACACAGTCACTAAATTATAAAGTTTGTAAGCTTTGGGGTCATTGGCATCAATCATTTGAGAATGGCAGCAATTTAAATATACTCCTTGAAAATCAATAAAGGATTAGGGGATAATATAATTACAATTGCTTATCTCATCAGTTTTTCATACAGCAAATAAAATGTGGCCCTTTTGTACCACTACGGTAGTATCGAGTAATAACGCTCACTTGCAGTCATGGGAATGAGCATGGTGCCACTCAAATGGAAGCTCTGAGCTAGCACAGGTAGTCTGGTTCACTTCAGCGTTTCAGCCCATTTGCGTTAGTAGTCAGTGTACCCCCAAACACAATAAAGCTCCCATTTTTGTTGTGTACCCCCAATACATTTATGTATGATTTTGTCTTTTCAGTCACTCCCAATAATTGTGGATTTGTGGATATTCTTGATTTGCAAATTATCTTAACTATCAGATGTGTTCATTCACAAGTGCACAAGTGTGTAGTTGAGACTCCATGGCCCATATGCAATTCACTTTTTCTCCTGAGTTTTCTCCAAGGAGATAATTTTTCGTCTTCGAATTAAAATAACTTTCCAGCACTTTTCAACTAAAAAAGTAGGTGAAAAGGTACTGTCAAAATTATTTTGAGTATTTTTTTTCTTTCTGATGTCTTAAACGGAATTTTATTGACAAGTGTAAAAATATCACCTAGGTGAAAACTCAGGTGAAAAAGTGAATTGCATATGGCCCCATGAGTAGTAGCATTTTCATGTATTTATTCATTTATATACAGTGGCTTGCATGTGTGTTCTTTGTATTGGTCTTTCACGTGGAATTCCAATAAAATTGATGCATGTTTGTGGCAGTAATGTGACAAAATGTGGAAAACTTCAAGGGGGTCGAATACTTTTGCAACCCACTGTATATGCACATATTTCAACAGCAAGGCTTTTTGGTTAGAGTTCAGACCTGTTCCTTATCAAAAATGTTTGCCACATTATGGAATTAAGATATGACACAAGAGAACGCAAACTGTTGAGCAAATAAAATTTTAAATCAGAGAAGAATGCTACAATAGTTAACTGAGAAAGCAACAGTAATTGATCTCCTTAATTCCCAAACGTTTACAGTGTAGAAGAGCAACATCTCTCTCATTTATTCCTCACCTTCACTCCCTAACTAGCTCCTGCCATCTCCATCTCAAAAACATATCTTGCATACAGAGTTTTCTCAATCAGGACACTACTAAAATGTTAGTACATGCTCTTATAATATCTTGTTTGGACTGTTGTAATAAATTGCTTTGTGGACTACCAACTAACTGACTGGCACCACTCCAATATGTACTGAACTCAGCTTATTGTCTCATTCATCTCTCTTCTCACTCTTCCTCTGCTTCTCCTCTTTGCCAAGCTCTTCATTGACTGCCAATTAGCAAGGATCAATTTTAAACTCGTAACCCTAACCTACAAAGCTCTCCACGATTTCTCTACCCTATACATTTTCTCACTTTTTCCTAGATACCAACCCAACCGCAATCTCAGATCTGCACATGAGGTTCCTTTGTCCTCCCCTAGAATCACCTCCTCGCATTCACATACAAGACTTCTTATGTGCTTCACCCCTCCTCTGGAATGCTCTTCCACAGCACATCTGTCACTCTCCAACCTTTAAAATCATTAAACGCTCCCTCATAACTCACCTTTTCCAACAAGCATATGCTCTAACTAAGGCCATTCACCAAGTTATACTCCTTACTAGATAATCAAACACACACTGCCTGTATGCATATTGCATACTTCCCTACCTCTTGTTTCTCCCATTCCTTTAGATTGTAAGCTCAAAAGGACAGGGCTCTCCTACCCTTTTGTGTCTGGGTATTAGTTATTCATTTCATAGCTTGCACTATGTTATACATTTTATTTATCATGTTACATTTGTCATTGTAATCAAGTGTCCATATTTGATGTATATAATTGTCTGTATCATTATGTGCAACATGTTTGTTTTCTTACTTTGTACAGCGCCACGGAACATGTTGGTGCTTTATGAATCAATAATAATAATACTTATGACAATGTCCCAATGTTTCTGAAATGTTGGTAGCATCAAATTTAACCACTTCAGGATCACAGGTTTTTCCCCTTAAAAACCAAAACAACTTTCACATTTCAGCTTTCCTCCCATTCATTCAGCGATAACTTTATTGTTACTTATCACACTGAAATGATCTATATATTGTTTTTTTCGCCACAAATTATGCTTTCTTTGGGTGGTAGTTTTTGCTCTGAATTATTTTATTTTATATGCATTGTTTATGCATTTATATGCATTGTTTATATGCATTATTTTATATGCATTGTAAAGGGAATAATAAGGAAAAAAGAAAAAAAATGATTATTTCTCAGTTTTCAGCCATTATAGTTTTAAAATAAAATGTGCTTTGGTACATAAAACCCACACATCTTATTTGCCCATTTGTCCGGTTTATTACAACGTTTAAATTGTGTCCCTAGTACAATGTATGGTGATAATATTTTAACTGGAAATGAAGGAGCATTTTTCCATTTAGGGATTTTTTATACTTTTTCACTTATTACAAGAACTTTTTTTGAAATAATATACTCATGACATCCGTATTACAAAAGTCCCTAAGGTAACTATTTATGTAAAAAAAAAAATGATGTAATTTTTTTTTTTAACAAGTGTTTTATTTCTGTAACTGTGGGGCAGGGATGGAAGGGGTTAAAAGTAATAAAATAAAAAAAAAATAATAATAAACTTGCTATGGAAAACAGTATAGTGGCATAAATAGGTGTATTTTACTTTTTGGCCACAAGATGGTGCTATTGAGACCGTGTTTCTATTAACCTCCTTAGCGGTAACCCCGTGCTGGACACGGGGTAAGCCGCCGGAGGGTGCCGCTCAGGCCCTGCTGGGCCGATTTACTTTTTTTTTTTTTTGCTACACGCAGCTAGCACTTTGCTAGCTGCGTGTGCATAACGATCGCCGCCGCCACCCGCCAATTCGCCGCTATCCGCCGTGCCGCGCCGCCCCCATGAGATCCCTGCGCTGCCTGGCCAATCAGTGCCAGGCAGCGCTGAGGGGTGGATCGGGACAACCGCTGACGTCAGGACGTCGATGACGTCCGTGACGTCATCGCGATCGTCGCCATGGCGACGGGGAAGCCCATACAGGAAATCTCGTTCAGAACGGGATTCCCTGCAGGGTAAAAGCGCCGGCGCCGATCGGAGGGGTGGGAGGGATAGCGAAGGGAGGGGGGAACCATGTAGCTAGCGCTAGGCTAGCTACATGCTTTAAAAAAAAAAAATTTAAAAAAGTGCTGCGCTGCCCCCTGGCGGATTTATTGTACCGCCAAGGGGGTTAATAGAACATAGCCAAACGCGGAAGTGTCGGGTCTCAGAGCTTATGCGACGTTAACAAACTCTCCGAAGACACGGGAACGGTGATCGGGATTGAGAATCAAAAGATTCTCACATCCTGATCACAGATGGAGGGGGCTGCGACGGTGGATCGGCGGAAAACAGCGCTGGGATCGTGAACGCGATGGTAAGGCAGCAGTACGCATATCTACCCCCCTGATCCGCAGGTGAAGTTTAAAGGGGCGTGGATATGCGTACCAAGCAGGGCCGGCCTTTGACCTGAGCGACCGGAGCGATCGCTCAGGGCGCCGGCTTCCAGGGGGCGCTGCGCCGCATTCCTGCCACCCTGGCCGCATATTGTGCTCACTGCTGCGGCGGCTGCGGGCTCCGGCTAGGTTGCGTCTGGGTCTTACTCTGGCTCCGCCCCCTGGTGCCGCTGGGGGTGATGGGGGCGAAGACCAGCAACTGCTGCGGCGCACTCTTGGAGGCAGTGTGAGACTCCGCCCCGCGATAGGAGGATGGAAGCGCGCACCGCGCAGTAAGTGTGCCAGCCACCCTGCACTGCGCCCTGGCTGTGACTGACTGTCCTGCTCGAGACCTGGCCATCTCCCCACCAAAGTGACCAGAAAAAGTAAAGCTCCGCTCCCCATCCCCAAGTTCAAAACTTGGCAGGAGTATATCTAAGGGACCGCATGAACTCTCTCTGCATAGAGGTTCTAACACTGCGTGCATCCAGGGTGTGCTGTGCTGTCCCTGGGATTTTCTGTGCCCAGATGTCTTCCTGCTTTGGCTTCTACTAAGCTTCAGTACCATGAAATCCCCCTCTGGCATGTTATGTGCATCTTTGGTCTCAGAGATGACACACACAGCATTGCTTATTAGGCCAGATTGATATCTAATATAGGCCATTATTACTATTATTAGAAATCTGTTTTTATTTTATCATGTACTGTTGATCCTATTGCTATATGAATCTTATTACTATATACTACTTGTTACCCACTAAGTGTGTGTGTGTGTGTGTGTGTATGTGTGTGTGTGTGTGTGTGTATATGTGTGTGTGTATATGTGTGTGTGTGTGTGTACGGTGTGTGTGTGTGTGTGTGTGTGTATATGTGTGTATATGTGTGTATGTGTGTGTGTATATGTGTGTGTGTGTGTGTGTGTGTATATATGTGTGTGTGTGTGTGTGTGTATATGTGTGTGTGTGTTTACGGTGTGTGTGTGTGTGTGTGTGTGTGTATATGTGTGTGTGTGTTTACGGTGTGTGTGTGTGTGTGTGTGTGTGTACGGTGTGTGTGTGTGTGTATGTGTGTGTGTGTGTACGGTGTGTGTGTGTGTGTACGGTGTGTGTGTGTGTGTGTGTGTGTGTACGGTGTGTGTGTGTGTGTATATGTGTGTGTGTGTTTACGGTGTGTGTGTGTGTGTGTGTGTGTGTGTGTGTATGTGTGTGTGTGTGTACGGTGTGTGTGTGTGCGCGCGCGTGCGACGAGAATGAAAAAGGGGGCACCAAAATCAGGTTTCGCTCAGGGCGCTGTGAAACCTAAGGCCGGCCCTGGTACCAAGGATCCTAAAGTGGTTAAAATAAGCATATATTTTTCAAGAAACAATATTATTCTTCAATTTCAACATTTTCTGTGTCATCCAAGTTTTAAAGAAAATCTTTAACTAAAAAAAGTACCCCTGGTGGGTACTCACTTCGGGTGGGGGAAGCCTCCGGATCCTATTGAGGCTTCCCCCGTCCTCCTGTGTCCCATGGCGGCAGCGATAAAGCTCCCCAAATGGCAGGGATGTAAATATTTACCTTCCTAGCTCCAGCGCTGGAGCAGTATCGGCTCTCTGCTTGGAGATAGGCGGAAATAGCCGATCGCTGTCGGGCCGCTCTACTGCGCAGGTGAAAGTCTCCTGCGCCTGCGTGGTAGAGGGGACCTGACAGAGATCAGCTATTTCTGCCTATTTCCGAACGGAGAGCCGCAACAGCGCCTCTGCTGGAGCCGGAAAAGGTAAATATTGCACAGCCTGACAAATTGTCGGCTGTGCGTTCTGTGGGCTGCAGCGAGACCGCTGTAGGACACAGGAGGACAGGGGAAGCCTCTATAGGATCCAGAGGCTTTCCCCTACCGAGGTGAGTACCCCCTAGGGGAACTTTTTTCATTACAGAGTCTCTTTAATTAAATATGAGGTTTGCATATTTTGCAAATCACCACATTCAGTTTTCATTTACATTTTATACAGCATCACAACTTGTTCACATTGTTTAGTGGAAACAAAATTGGGGCTAATTAGTGATGGTTAAGAGAGAGAGGAAGATTGCCAGACTAGCATGAAATGCCTACTGAGATGACAAAGAGAGTGGGGGCAGCCCTAGAGAAATATTGGAGCCATTCCAGGGAAGAGATTATGAGTGAATAAGTCATTAATAGGTCACTGGAGGAATGGAGGGGGTAGATAGGGATGCACTTGCATATCAAATGTAAGTGGAACAGGAGTCTTGGAATGAATTAAAGTAAATGCAGTACCTTGAATTTAAATTTAGGTGAAAAGGAAATCAGTATAGAGATCTGCAAAAAGCACAGCAGATGAGAGGAGTAGTGACCAGGACAGGTAAAGCCTTATACTCACCGCAACAACCGAGGAAGATGGATCCAGCGAAGGCTCCCTCACGACAAGCGTCCAGCGATTCATCGTCCAGCCAGCAGGTATGTGCGATGTCACGATGTTACACGAAGGGCGCAAATGGGAAGTCAAGTGATCACGCAATGTTGTCAGGGATCTTAACGATCTGATCTGCCGCGATGGTCATTTATCGATGTGCAACGCTAAGTGACATTTGCATGATTAGGCGCCTTTACCCATGTTGCGATGTCGCATAAACGACAGCTCGGTGCTCAATAAAAAATCACCGGTCATTGCGAAAATTGTCTGGAAAATTGCAATGCGGGTAAAGCCTAGCTGTAATAATTATAACAGATTGCAGAGGTGAGAGTTAGTGGAATGGCAGAAGGGGATGTTGCTGTAACTAAGGTGAGACATAACGCAGGCATGTACCAGGAGTTTGGTAGTCTCTGGAATAGAAAAGGATGTATTTTGGAAAGGTTGTGAAAGTGGAAGTGACAAGTCCTACAGATGCACTGGATGTGGAAAGTGATAGACAGTGGAGAATCAATGGTGAGATCAAGACATTGTATGATTGGTTCAGATGGGAGGATGTAGGTTTGCCAAAAAAGAAGGTCTAAAGGCAGAAGAGCAAAAGTCCAAGAACTAAGCTTTGAGAAACACTGACATGAAGGGAAGTGGGCGGAGGAAGAACTACCATTAAAGAGATTTGGTTAATTGGTTGGATATAACGGTTGGAAATAAGAAGAGAAACAAGAGTGGGCAGTATCACCAATACCAACAGAGTTAAAGGTCTGGAGAAGAAGAGGGTGATCTGGAGTTTGAAAAGCAGAGGAAACATACAGGGGTGGAGTAGGGAAGAAAAGTTTCGGGAGGGTGGGGTGGATATTGTGGGAGTTCTAAAGTAAGCAGAGATATTACATCTAATATAGGTGACTCTGTCTCGTGTGGAAAAGGTGGCTTTAGGGAGAGAGTGCAGGACTGAGGATTGACTTATATGTAGAGAAAAGTGTGTTAGGTGCTTGGGAAGATAGGCGTGCAGAGAAGTACTTTTGCTGTACATAAGTAAGAATCATTTTAATATGATGTAGTTAAGTAATAGTAATCAAAGAAATTGCACTTGAGGGCATTTCACTTGCATTTAGCTGCAGAAGCAGTCTTTGCAGACAACTTGGGTGATTGTTGTGCCAAGGCTGAGGGGGAAAGTAGGATGGTGGGGGAGGGGAAGTGGCAGGTACATCTTTTTTCAGAGCCACAAATAGTGTTGGTGAATTGGGATACAGCAATGTTAAGAAATATTAGGGATTAAGATGAAAGATTAGAGCTAGAGGGATTGAGTTGAGTAAGGAGTCTGAGAACAGGTTGTGTTTCACATTACATATTACTTTTTGCCCCCGACCTAGTCTGGGAGTGAGTGAAACATGTGTTGGGGAACGTGGATAGGTACAATGTTATGGTCAGAGAGGAGAAACGCTGAGTTATTAAGATGGGTGATGCTGAAAGGTTTAGCGAAGAAGTGGTGAAGTGTATAACCAGCAAGGTTTGTGTGATTGTATATGTTCTGCATTAGTCTGAAGAAGCTGGTGATGGAGAGTACGTTGATGGTACAGGGTTGTTAGGATCACCCACTGTAATATTGAAATTACCAAGTATTAGAAAGATCAAGTCATGGGAAAGGATGTACATCGGTCAAAATTTAAAGCTGTTCAGAAATTGAAAGACAGCAGCAACTATGAAAGGAAGCATGTGAAGAAGACATACCAAGTACTGTCCTTAAAGTGTAGAGCAGTTAGGAAGAGAAGTAGGGAGGACTCAGAAGGTACATTGAGAGAAGAGGAGGAAACATACAAAACCACTGGTCCTGTGTCGAGGTCTAGGTGTGTGAGTAAAGTACAGGCCTCCATAAAAAGTGAAGTAGCAGAGGTGCAGTCAGAGGATGAAAGCAAGGTTTCACTGAGACCAAATATATTTTGATAGAATATGGATTGCATGGAGGTTGGATTTTTGTGAACAGACCTGGCATTCCAAAAGCTACATGAGAAAGGAGGGTGAATATTTATAAGTAGTGTGAATAGGTGTAGGAGCTGGCAGGTAACAACTTAGCAGGTTAAAGAGTGAGGAAAGGTAAGGACAACTGTGGTGAGAAGAATATGGAAGTTGCCATATATTTATTACCTTTTAAACAATATAAGTTGGCCGGCAGCATTTATTAGGCTGCAGCAGTGTCTGAATCACACCAGAAACAAGCATACAGCTAATCCAGGCAGAAAAACCTGACCTGATGGATGCTTGTCTACGGGTCTACGGCTAAAAATATTGGAGGCAGAACATCAGCAGGACTGACAGACAGTGCTGGTCGTAATGGAAAAATCTACGCTTACGGATCATTACGTGTAATTTTACGCTATTACGCATTAAGCAATTACGGTTATGGCATAGGAAATTATCTACGGTTCATCACTGTAATTACGCGTTAACTTACGCAGTTACACATAAGGATACCGTAATGTAGGCGCTTACGCTACGATGTTACGCATAGTGCCGTAATACCCATTAATGCGTATTTTTTGACACATACGGACGATGTGTACGCCATAGCCGTCAATGTGACAGCTATTGGGTACACATCATTCGTATGCGTCAAAACGTACGCTTATATACTGAAGGGCGGGAGAAGATACTATTGGTTGCTTAGGATGTTGACTGATTGGCTACTCTTAGAAAAGGGGAGTTTTTACGTTAGTAATTACGCGTAAAATTACGCGTAAGTCTTCGTAAAATTACGCATACCTAGCAATTACGGTAGACAGCGTAATTACGATACCACTTTACTTCTTACGCGTAAATAATTACGCGTAAGACCGTAAGTTACGCGTAGCACTTACGCGTAAATTTGCATTGAATTACAATGCGTAATTATGCTCATGCGTAATTTCGGCCCAGCGCTGCTGACAGACAACTGGTGTTGTTAAAAAGGAAATTAATATGGCAACCTCCATATCCCTTACATTACAGTTGTCCTTTAAAGCAGGCAGAGTGAGCACAGATGATATGATACATTCAGGCAGTCAGTTGTGATGATTCTTCATATTATAACAGTAAGCAGATGGCTTGACAATAGAAGTGTATGACTTTTCAGGGAGTTGGAGCAGCAGCAGCTCATAAAGACTGATGACTTCAGAAAGCTTTTCATTGGCTTATATACAGAGTTCCAGGAAAGAGAGGCTGATTTCTCACGTTTAACTCAGATGTCCGATATGAATAGCTGTTGAGATACTATGCTTGAGATGTTTGCTTATTTTGTGAATACTACTAACTCTTGCCTTGAGACACCTGTTTCCTACGTTTACACAGCTGAGGGGAGGCAGAGGGGATAATTTTAGAGTAAGTTAATTGAACATTGAAATAGCAGCAGGTGAGAACGTCATCAGTATCAAAGTTGGCAGGACATTGGGATACAGAGTCACACAGAGAGAAATGTTCACAGGTTAATGCAAACATACATCCATAGAAAAGGTTTATAATGTCAGTTCTGGGTGAAGTATCAACAGACAGTGGCCGCATGAAATGCTAGCTGAGAAGGTGCAGACAGCCAAATCAGAGTGCGATACAAGCAGGCAGACAGGACATTGAAAAGTGTAAGGCTAAGAGGGTTAATGCCGGTTCAGGGTGCTGTGCATACCATCAGGTGGTGGAAGCATGAAATGCAAGCTAAAAGGGTATAAAGCCAAATCAGAATGTAGTGCAAGCGGGTAGACAGAGCATGGAGGACTGGGAGGCTCACAGGGTAATGCCAGTTCTGGGTGAAGTGTATACCTGAAAAGAGATGAGATAAGAGAAAGGTGAGTTCTGACTAAGTATAGGGGAAAAAGACAGAAGGTTCAGCTAACTCGGATGTCAATACATAACTCATTACGTGAGGTCTTTCCTCAGTCTGTGCCAGCTGAACCCTATAAGACCATCAGTCTCATAGGATCATAGTTAAGGCTGAAGCAGAGGGGTGGGAAGGAAGACATTTTTGCAAGGTACACCATTATGTTCTCCTCCCACCCTAGTCAAACACACATGGGGTCCATCTAGTGCAAACTCTAGACCACAAACTGATTTAACAGGAACCCCACAAAGTATTCAAGACTCTAACTCAGGGGTCTCAAACTCAATTTACCTGGGGGGCCGCAGGAGGCAAAGTCAGGATGAGGCTGGGCCGCATAAGGAATTTCACAATCGTGGCGCATCGCCGCCTCTGCCCACCCCTCTCACTCTTCCTTCACAGAGAGGGGCGGGGAGAGGCGGCGATCCGTGCGGCGATTGACGTCAGGAGGGGCAGAGCGGAAGCTGAAAGCTCTGCCCCTTCCAGGAAATGCCGGCGGATTGCCCCCGGGCGATTTGGGGGCTCTGCAGCCGTCGTTTAGCGGCGGGGATGCGGCGGATTACTTGGGAGCACTGAAGCGAACTATAAGGAAGCTTTTGCCGCCGAGGGCCACAAAATATTGTATCGAGGCCCGCGGGCCGCGAGTTTGAGACCCCTGCTCTAACTGAAATAATACATGAAGAAAAGGCTGTCTATCTGCAATTCAAAGTCTAGCTCTCAGCAAAGAACATATTGGACCCTCTACAAACTGCTTCAAAAAATATCACAGCTGTGAAACAGCCCTCATCCAGGTCTGCAAAAATCTGCTCATGGCAAGGGGTAGAGGGGAATGTTCCCTAACATTCTAATCTTGTTTGATGTCTCAGCAGCTTTTGATACAGTTGACGATGAAATCTTGCTCAACAGATTTCAGAAGTACTGTGGCATCAGTGGCTCAGTTCTCCATGGTTCAGATGTTTCTTGATTGACAAAACACAGAGTATCCCTAGGACCTGTCATGTCCAACCCTGAACCACTAAAATTTGGAATGCCACAAGGCTCAATCCTATCTCCTCTTCTATTTGCAATCTACATGTTACCACTCCATACAAATATCCAACAACAACACAGCGTAATGTATCACTGCTATACTAATGACACTCAGCTATACTCATCCTTCAAACCTGGTGAAAGATACCTTACTCCAAAAATAAATTCTTGTTTAGCTGAGCTTCAGAAGTGGATGAATGACAACTACGGTAGTTGAAACTGAATGCTGACAAAACTGAGGTCCTTGTTGTCCAAGGCAAGCAAGTGGCATCAAAACAGCTCTACTCAAAATCAACACCAATGAGGATAGGGTATTCAAACATAAATAGCTCCAACCTTGTGTGGAGCCCTTAGTGTGCTAATCGATGAGGAATTGAGCCTTAGAAACCAAATCTCGGCTGTAGTCAAATATTCCTACTTTCATCTGAGGAACATTGCAAAAATTAAATATCTCATTCCCTCAGAGGATCTTCCAACCCTAGTTCACTCCTTCATCATATCATGGCTTGACTACTGCAGTGCTTTCTATCAGGGCTGTGGAGTCGGTCCAAAAATCCACCGACTCCGACTCCTCAGTTTAGGATTCCACCGACTCCACGACTCCGACTCCTCTAATTTGCATGTTACAATTTTGTTGATTAAAAGTATGTAACATGAAATTCGTCTCTTAACTGCCAACGCTTAGGAATTTTACAAGACAACTGAAGTGAGAAGGATATGTAGACTACTATATTTATTCCCTTTAGACTAAAACTAGTCCTTGGTAAGAGTACTTGTAAAAGGTACAACCGGAACAAAGAACATCTATCAAGTGTGGGTGCATGTAAGAATGATGTGCAGGTACTCTGCAGGGGAATGAGGAGATTGTAAACAGACAACACCTCTGTGTTCAATGTGCACAGCATTCTCAGTGGATTCCCTGCAGCTCTGTGGGGAGTGCATATGTAGAGTATAGTACTACTGTGTAACAAAGTAAACCTGAGACAGATGAAATTAAAGTTTTATACATACCTGGGGCTTCCTCCAGCCGCCTTCAGGATAATCAGTCCCTCGTTGTCCTCCTCCACCACCTGTATCTTCTGCTATGAGTCCAGGTACTTGAGTCAGTCGAGCGTAGTGCGCATGAACACACTCCGCCGTGAGCGTACTACACCTGTGCAGCACTATTGCACAGGTGCAGAATGTTCCGGGCTGTGGGAGCGGCATGCGGCCGGACAGCGCTGACTGGCTGAATTACCAGGACTCATAGCAGAAGATCCGGGTGGTGGAGGACAGTGAGGGACTGATTAGCCTGAAGGGGGCTGGAGGAAGCCCCAGGTATGTATAAAACTTTACTTTTCATCCGTCTCAGTTACCCTTTAATTTGTAGTCACCAAACCAAATTTTAATAACATATCAAATTATTTTATTTCATCAGCAAAGGGAGTGCATACATTTGCATAAATCAGCATCAATGCAGAATTATTTCCATCTCGTTGACCATCTCTATTAGTCACATAGCTACACATCAGGCTTTATTCTTACAGCATAGATGTTATTTAGTATATATAAGAGATTCCTGTGTACACATCATATATACAGTCACAATCAGATATGTATATCTGACCTTAAAAATAAGGGGACTGCTTTATTGAAGCAGCACAAGTAACTAATTTTGATTGGTTTATTTCATTTTTGTGGACTAAGCACAGCTATTACTGTATATATACTGTATATATACATTATTTTTAATGACTATTATCTGAGAAATAGAACATTTTATCATATTTTCTATTTTAATTACAGTTACAAATTCATTAGGAGTCGGAGTCGGAGTCGGTGCATTTTTTCCCGACTCCGACTCCAGGCACCCAAAATTGCCCGACTCCACGACTCCGACTCCACGACTCCGACTCCGACTCCACAGCCCTGCTTTCTATACAGGTCTTCCAAACAAGGACCTGTACCGCCTGCAATTAGTACAGAATGCTGTTGCCAGATTTCTAACAAATCAACCTCACCACTGTCACATTACACCAATTCTTTGCTCACTACACTGGCTACGTGTAAAATGGAGAACACTCTTCAAGATTGGACTGTTGACATTCAAATCCCTACACAAGTTGGGCCCTGGATACTAAAACTGCACCACTCCTCCCACAACCTCAGATCAGCAGGATCCATAAATTTGGTCACTCCCAGAGTGCACCTCAAAACCGTACATCTTTCTGTCATACTACCCCTACTCTTTGGAATTCCCTACCACACCCAGTAAAGACAGCCCCATCCCTGGAGCTATTCAAATCCAGACTGAAAGGCGACCTGTTAGCCTGGAATTTGTTTGCAGACTTTTTCTTCTGTACCAAAACTTACCATTCAACCAATTACTGGCCAAAGCCTTGCTGATGTGCTTTGAGTCCTACAGGAGAAAAGGGCTCTGCAAATGTTGTTTGTTGTTGTTGTTGAAAAGAAATGTTTACATTCAGGAGGATACTCAAACCATCACAGAACCCTATTCCTTCTCCCACAGTTCTATTTATATTCAAAAATATTGTCAGTACTTGACTTTTCATGAATAACCAACACTCAAACAACCACACTGTGAGAGATGCCTATTTCAAGCCTCCCACACATGACTTTCCTGCCCTTATGGGACAGGAAAATGAATAGGCTGAATCCATCGAGCCCTTGGGACTCTTTGACATTCTTGTTAATCGGTATGAGATGAAAACTGTTCCAATCACCAAATGCATAGTAAATAAGCTGCTGGAGAGGTGTAAGAGCTTAATTTGTTCATAACTGACCATACAGCCATTTTTAGTTATACCTAGGAAGATCACCTGCAGCAGCTGAAAATTGTATTATCATATTTATGAAGACTGGATGACTATAAGAACTGAATGTTAACTGTGCGTGGTTAAGGTGCAATATCTAATGTATAGGGTAGCAAACTTTCCTGAATGATGCATGTAAATATACAAAATGTGTTTTACATCTCAGCACTGTGACAGAAAAGCGAACCAGTTACTTGGTGAACTGAAAACAGTCATTACCACTACCTGTGGTACTAACTACCACTAACAACAAATGACACTTCCCAGTCCAGACAGATGCATCTACCCTTGGTCTAAAACTTTTCTCAGAAGCATGACCAAAACTAGAGAGAAACTAGTTGCTGTCACTGGCGTAACAATAGGGCCTGCAGCCCCTGCCCCCCGCGGGGGAGCCCGCCCCCCCCCCCTGGGGCCCGCTCGGGCCATTTTGGGGGGCTGGAGGGGTCACAGCATGAGGGGAGAGCTAGGGCCACATTCGGTGGGGAGGGGGGACAGTCGGCCCCTCCCTTCCTCACCTCGGGCTCTCCCCTCTGCGCTCCCCTCCAGCATCAATACATTTGGGTATGCAGGCGGCGGGCAGCGGCAGTTACATACCTTCCGTGTGCTCCAGCGTGGAAGTTCCTCTATCTAGCCTCTGACGCGACTTCCTGTATAGAACAAGTCGCGTCAGAGGCTAGATAGAGGAACTTCCACGCTGGAGCGCACGGAAGGTATGTAACTGCCGCTGCCCGCCGCCTGCATGCTCAAATGTATTGATGCTGGAGGGGAGCGCAAAGGGGAGAGCCCGAGGTGAGGAAGGGGGGACGACGACCGTCCCCCCTCCCCACCGAATGTGGCCATAGCTCTTCCCTCATGCTACGACCCCTCCAGCCAGCCCCCCAAAACGGCCCTGAGCGGGCCCCAGGGGGGGGCCCGCTCAGAATTTCTGAAGGGGGGCCCAGTGGGGCCTAGTTACGCCCCTGGATGCTGTCATTGGGTTCTATTATGTCTGCCACTGTGTGCTTCTTCTCTCAATTCCTGTACACCCACCCATATACAAAAAGTACATTTACCAATAGTAATGATTTTTGTATTGTCTGTTAGATATATTTTTTGTCTGAATCAGGGTCAATACTAGCTATTTTTTTATCCTCAAGAATATGATGACCTGAAGTGAAACCAGTCTGTGAAGATTAGCTACATACTGCTTGCTTATGGTTTTGATCAGTAAAGCAGATAACAAGAGCACCCACGGCGCTGTGGAATAAAGGGCACTGCCATACTCGGCCATGACAAAAGACGTGATTACCGGCAATGGATGAGTTTGCCTGAGTTTTCCTGCTATGCAAATTACAGCATTACATAGTGGTTGCTCAAATTTCTGCCCAATGGCACTAATTACGGCTTTTCCAATGGGCACCTATGGTGGTGCCCTTCTTTCCAAGGTGCTTGAGGTGCCCTTTTTATCGGCTTCGACCCAGACTACCTCTACCTTCTTATCAAATATGAGGACAGTTTGCTCGTTCTCTCTTATTTTCGTTTACTAAAGTCTCTTCCTTATTTTCAATAACTGAAGTAACAAATGTTAATCAAATATCAAAATGTAAGTAGAAAATATGACTTTACTTACACTCACCATTCATCAGTTCCCTTGGATAGGAGTGATTTCTCCTGGTAAGAGGCTGTGGAATCCAGCGTCCAGATCCCCCTGAGCCGGGGCTGGATCCTGCAGAGAGAAGGGAAACAAATGCATGTTACACTCCTGGTCATGTTTGGGAAGGTAACTCTTCATACTGTTTATGCTGAGGTGTATTCATGGATATACTGTACATAGAAACCTAAGTAGGCTTGTCTTGGAATGTAATGGAGTGCAACATCTGCTGTTTTCATAGTATGCCCACTTTAATTTGTGGAGGAGAGGTATTGTTGGAAATGGCTGTATATAGCAGCGAGTTACATTTCTGTACTGTTCTCTATTTATGAATTGTGTGTCTGTGTCCATGTTACAGACATCCTGACAGTGTGTGTATGTAAATTGTGTTACAGTAATGTAATACATTGAAATTTGTAGATTTGAATAGATGCATTGTGCCTGTGTGTATGTTACAAACAGGTGGAGAGTGTGTAAATGAAGTGTGTTTAGTTTTTCTCAAAACCAAACTGAGTTCCAGGGGCTTTGAAAGGGGGAGAAGGCCTCGCATACGCATACACACATGATTAAAGTTAGCTGAGGTGGACAATACCGGCGGCCTCAGCTGATAATCTGGCATGTGTACAGAGGCCCCAGTTGAGCCAGACAGATCAATTTAGTAGAGCCATGGCCAATTCTTTTGTGCACACTGCTTCCCCGCTCACCATGTGACATCACATCTGCGCCGCTCTGTAGTCTTTCTGCCTCCCCGTATAGAGGTCATCACTCGACTAAATTGATCCGTCTGGTTTGTCGGGGGTTTCTGTATACGTATGCGAGGCTTTAGAGGGTGGTTCTTCCCTTTCAAGGGAGGCTGACTATGCCTCTTTTCAGTGTTGGTCCAGCAATGTCGCCTGGTGGATCCGGTCCCAATTCCTGTCGGGGAACATAAGTCTACAGTGTGTACGCATGTTTAGTCTTACCATCTCCAATCACAGAGGAAGTGTAAGTGGTCAGTGTTCATGTATAGTTCCGAGAATCTTTCCTCCTGGTGCAGACAGCATTTTCATAAGGAGGTCCAGTTCTACAACCTGCAGTTGGCTCTGAAATCCCAATGGCCGTGTCCTCAGCATGGCTGAGCATTGGCAACAGCCAGAATATTAAATAACCTTGAGTGAGCACTGCTTTTCTCTGTTCCTAACCTGTCTTGGCTCTCCTGAGGTACGGCGTCATATATACTCGCGTGTGTATGCCGAAGTACTGAGAAGAGCAATGCTGAGGACGCGGACATTGCGATCTCAGAGTTTGTTTGTCTTTGATTTGTACTTTTGTCTTGCCGGGAACTGAGACTTACCCAGATCTTCCCAGGATACTAGTCCAATTGCTGTACACATTGTTTTCAGGTTTAATTTCTAATAGGTGAATTGTGTGTCTGTGTGTACAGTGCAGTGCAAGCTAATGCAGGAGTCTCTTGTTCTTGTTGGCTATTTGTGTTGTCTTCTGATGGTTCATATTGTTTGTGTTTTGTTGTGTGCAGGTCTGGTAGTTTAGACCTTCTGCTTACACAGCTTATGTTATATAGTGGGTGAGATTTCTGTTGGGACTGTGTGGAGGAGAGTGTTGCCTTACATTTGAATGCTGTGAGCAAAAATGGTTTAAGATGAAATTGGGCCCTAGACAAGACAGCAATTTTTGCCCATAACTGATGGTAAGTAAGATTTGATGGGGCTAGCATCCACCAGTCCCCTAGACTCTCTCCACGCCTTAGGCAACTGCCTAGGTGTGCCTTTTGGATGATCTGACTCTTGCTGTGAGCAGGTAGTGCTGTCAGTGGGTGAATGTGAGGGGATGTCAGAAGAGTAGGGGCAGATTGTGTTACTTCACCTCTCATCTGTTTAAAGCGGAACTGTCACGAAAATATAAAAATTTTAAACACATACAAACAAGAGGTACATTTTTTCCAGAGTAAAATGAGCCATAAATGACTTTTCTCCTATGTTGCTGTCACTTACAGTAGGTAGTAGAAATCTGACATTACCGACAGGTTTTGGATTAGTCCATCTCTTCATGGGGGATTCTCAGCATGGCCTTTATTCTTTTTAAAGACATTCCCTGAAAGGGATTTATACAATGATGCTGGCCAAACTCCCTGCTCACTGTACACCTTTTTGGCAGTTGGACGGAGCAACTGCCATTCACTAAGTGCTTTTAAAAATAAAGAAAACCCTAAGAACCCCCTATCAGAAGATGGGGTAGTCCAAAACCTGTCGGTAATATCAGATTTCTACTACTTACTGTAAGTGACAGCAACATAGGAGAAAAATAATTTATGGCTTATTTAACTCCGGAAGAAACGTACTTCTTATTTGTATATGTTAACATATATTTTAAATTTTAAGATTTTCACGACAGAGATCCTTTAAGTCATTTTACCCAAGAGTGGAAACCTTGCCAAAAAGTTATATGGAACCTAAAGGCCCTTCCACACTGCATCGTAATCTGCATTTGTGTATCTGGTAGTGCATGGGCTTATTTCTGCATATTTGTGTATGTTTTTGTGAGAGCTTGCATTTCTTATATTAAAGCACAACAATTTCCCCAAAAAGACAGCATGGTGCACTTTTAAAAATGCAACAGCAGGAATAAACTACAAGTGCTGTAATGCCATGATTCCACTGCACATCATTTTCTGCTATTTGGCCCATGTGCAATCAGGGAATTGCAATGACATGCACTTTCTAATGGAGAGTCCATATTGTTGTCCCCACTAGTGTCTGCATTTCCCCAGTGCTTTCTGCCATGAGCAAGGTAAATAAAGCCATATGGTTTTCTATGGATAACTAGATACAATGTTTTCAAAAATGCTTACAAATGGATATAGTGTATATGAAAGGGCCCTGAAAAAAATACATTTTTTTGCTAATAGTTATGACAATGTATTAGTCCTGATACTTTCACGCACGTATTATTAGATGTTATTCCTGACTGCCTGCTACAAAACCGCTCTTTGATTTTTTTAGAACCTTTTTTTAGCTTTGTGTAGAAGGGGGAAGGATTACAGCATCTGTCACATTTCTGTTGTTGTTCTCTACCCTTTCAGTTCCTCTCGTCTACCACACTGCTACCCTTTGAGAGACCATACTAATTTGTGCCTTCATAATCAGACATGGCTTTGCATGTATTCATATTAACAGCATACCTCCCAACATTTTAAGATTAGAAATCGGGACACAGGCCGCACCCCTAGCCACACCCCCAACACACCCCTAGCCACACCCCCAAGTCACGCCCACCATAACGTTTTTGAAGATTTTTTTTTTTAATATTGATGCCCTTATATTTTTTAATAAATATATCCCTCATATACCCTGCCCATGGGTGGGGCTAACTGTAATGTAGTTATACCAGCTAATATAGTTACATAAATAAAATATGAAGTAAATGCACATGACAGACAGCGTTTCCCCAGTAAATGCATGAAATTAGAGACAGCGTTTCCCCACTAAATGCACATAAGAGACAGCGTTTCACCAGTAAATGCACGTAATGAGAGACAGCGTTTTCCCCAGTAAATGCACATTATAAGGGACAGCTTTTCACCAGTAAATGCACATAATAAGAGACCGCTTTTCACCAGTAAATGCACATAATAAGAGACCGCTTTTCACCAGTAAATGCACATAATAAGAGACCGCTTTTCACCAGTAAATGCACATAATAAGAGACCGCTTTTCACCAGTAAATGCACATAATAAGAGACCGCTTTTCACCAGTAAATGCACATAATAAGAGACAGCTTTTCACCAGTAAATGCACATAATAAGAGACAGCTTTTCACCAGTAAATGCACATAATGAGAGACGGCTTTTCACCAGTAATTGCACATAATGAGAGACAGCTTTTCACCAGTAATTGCACATAATAAGAGACAGTTTTTCACCAGTAAATGCACATAATAAGAGACAGTTTTTCACCAGTAAATGCACATAAGAGACAGCTTTTCACCAGTAAATGCACATAATAAGAGACAGCTTTTCACCAGTAAATGCACATAATGACAAACAGCCAGTTGTCCCCAGTATATGTAGCCAGGGTTATATGTGCCCAGTATATGTAGCCAGAGGTATACGTCCCCAGTATATGTAGGCAGGGGTATATGTGCCCAGTATATGTAGCCAGAGGTATATGTGCCCAGTATATGTAGGCAGGGGTATATGTGCTCAGTATATGTAGCCAGGGATATTTGTGCCCAGTATATGTAGCCAGAGGTATATGTCCCCAGTATATGTAGCCAGGTGTATATGTGCCCCAGTATATGTAGCCAGGTGTATATGTGCCCCAGTATATTGTAGCCAGGTGTATATGTGCCCCAGTATATTGTAGCCAGGTGTATATGTGCCTCAGTATATTGTAGCCAGGTGTATATGTGCCCCAGTATATTGTAGCCAGGTGTATATGTGCCCCAGTATATTGTAGCCAGGTGTATATGTGCCCCAGTATATTGTAGCCAGGTGTATATGTGCCCCAGTATATTGTAGCCAGGTGTATATGTGCCCCAGTATATTGTAGCCAGGTGTATATGTGCCCCAGTATATTGTAGCCAGGTGTATATGTGCCCCAGTATATTGTAGCCAGGTGTATATGTGCGCCAGTATATTGTAGCCAGGTGTATATGTGCCCCAGTATATTGTAGCCAGGTGTATATGTGCCCCAGTATAGCCAGCGGTATATGTGCCCAGAATAGGTAGCCAGGTGTTGTCCCGAACCCTCAGAAGTACCCCCTGGGGTACGCGTACCACACGTTGAGAACTAGTCCTTTGCAAAAGCCTAGGGACAAAAAGCTTATCTGCCAAGCTTTAAATTGCCCTCTGATGTATTTATACATGTTAATTAGATCTCCTCTAAGGCGTCCTTTCTCCAGACTAAATAAACCCAGTTTATCTAACTTTCTTGGTAAGTGAGACCTTCCATCCCACGTATCAATTTTGTAGCTCGTCTCTGCACCTGCTCCAATACTGCAATATTTTTCCTGTTATGCGGTGCCCAGAACTAAATTCCATATTCCACATGAGGCCTTACTAGAGAGTTAAACAGGGGCAATATTATGCTAGCATCCCGAGTATTTATTTCCCTTTTAATATATCACAAAATTGTATTTGCTTTAGCTGCAGTGGCTTGGCATTGAATACGATTATTTCACTTGTTGTCAATGAGTACTCCTAAGTCCTTCTTCAAGTTTGAGGAAAACCATCTGTATCCCGTTTATTTTGCATGGTGCTAGACAATTGGTGCAACCAAAATGCATGACTTTACACTTTTCAATTTCATCTGCCATTTATGTGCCCATATAGCCATCTTATCCAGATCCTGTTGCAATAAGTCACTATCCTCCTGAGAGTTGGTGATTCTGCACAATTTTGTATCTTCTACAAAAAAAACATTGCTTTCTACTTCATCTACTAGGTCATTAATAAATAAATTGAAGAGCACTGGAACCGATACTGACCCCTGTGGGACCCCACTGCTAACAGTTACCCATTTTGTATATGATCCAATAACGGTAAGAGAGGATTGGGATGCGCTTGAGTAGTAATCTTGCACTGACCCCTAGGGGGAGCTCTGGTGTATACTAGCTGTGAAAAGTTTTATCACCTGAACAAGCTGTGCCTTGCTTGGTTTTGAATACTGTGTCTGGCTATTGGAACGTTCTACTGTCAATGGAAATTGGTACAATTTAGAGTTACAAGATTGCATGAATCTGAACGTTTAGTGCCTTTTACAACCGGATGGCCGGTACAGTGACTGTTACCATTGCTACACATGTATGAGTTGAATCCAACCGATCACCAAACTCACAAAGCTACCTCTATAACAAGTCCCCTGTGCAATAAGTGATATACCTCAGCTGGAAACCTGCTACAATTGTGACAGGACAATACTCCCCCGTTGCCAACAACCAGCACCTTAACTAGCACTCTGAGATTGTAGTATTTGGTGCACTGACACCGTATCAATCTGTGCAATAGTATGAGTGGTGTGGATGGAAGTGTGTGAAGTCAGCTGACCAACTGAAACATGGCCGTGTTTTTAGGGGGGGATAAGGGGTTAGTTGTAGAAGGTGTTCAAGATACATTAATACAATTTTTATACTGTTATGAAGATACTCTCTGGAAGTCTTTTTTGTTATGATCCAATAACCACAACTCTTTGTTTTCTGTCCATTAGCCAGCTCCCTAATCATGCACACAGACTCTTCCCCGGTCCTTGCATCCTCAACTTTTGCACCAGACTTTTGTGGGGAACAGTGTTGAAGGCCTTTGCAAAGTCAAAATATACCACATGTACAGCATTCCTAATATCCACACTAGC
The DNA here is from genome assembly GCF_040937935.1 of Hyperolius riggenbachi. Lineage (NCBI taxonomy): Eukaryota > Metazoa > Chordata > Amphibia > Anura > Hyperoliidae > Hyperolius > Hyperolius riggenbachi. The sequence goes on from NC_090648.1 coordinate 232,858,366, forward strand.
GTTCACCGGCCGCCTCATAAAAGCTGTGCATGTTAGTCAAACAGGACCTGTCCTTAGTAAACGCAAGCTGAAGCTGAGAGATAAGATTATTTTCTGCTATGAAGTCGTGTATAGTATCTCTTAGTAACCCCTCAAATATTTTGCATTCAACTGACGTTAAGCTTACAGGTCTATAATTTCCTGTATCTGATTTTTTGCCCTTCTTAAATACACCACGTTTATAACAGTAAAAACAGCTCAGAATGTTTACCAAAAACAGTAGATAAGCGTAGTGAATGTCTGCCATTGTTTGACAATATCTAACGCATTAGGTTTGTTGAATTGGGAGAATTTTTGCACCACAGAGCGGAGAGTACTTGAGATACAGGGAGAGCACCAGTTCATGTTAATATTTTCTGTAGAATCTGTAGAATTTTCTGTAAAATCTGACTTTGGGAAAAAGGCAGAACCTAGTCAGTGAACTTTGGGTACTACCAGAAAAAGCACCTTCGTAGCCTGAACTGTCGGAATTGCAACATCATCATCCAGAGTGACCTGGTAATCCATCCCACCCACGGACATGTTGTCTTTATTAAAGGCAATGCTACATGTTAAGTCCACAAATGTATTCTTAATTAAGTGACTGTGACAGGAAAGTACTCATTCCAAAATGATTTTGCATTAGCATCAGCTTGTGTGGATGGAAATGAGGTACTCTGAAACTATATGAGCATGAGTATAGCTTAAAGTGGTCTGAAACTCTGACATAACATTCAATAAAAATGTGTTTTACTACTGCTTATTACCCATTCAGTTACCATATTTACTTTTGTGCACAAATAATATTGTCAATTTACAAATTACAAGTTCCCCAAGTACACTTTATCTGCTCTGAAAGCTGACATTGCATTTTATTCATAATTGTTTTTATTACATATTAGCCACTTCTAGTGAGCTCTTCTCAATGGTGTGTACAGGGAGTTCAGAATTATTAGGCAAGTTGTATTTTTGAGGAATAATTTTATTATTGAACAACAACCATGTTCTCAATGAACCCAAAAAACTCATTAATATCAAAGCTGAATATTTTTGAAAGTAGTTTTTAGTTTGTTTTTAGTTTTAGCTATTTTAGGGGGATATCTGTGTGTGCAGGTGACTATTACTGTGCATACGTATTAGGAAACTTAACAAAAAACAAATATATACCCATTTCAATTATTTATTTTTACCAGTGAAACCAATATAACATCTCAACATTCACAAATATACATTTCTGACATTCAAAAACAAAACAAAAACAAATCAGTGACCAATGTAGCCACCTTTCTTTGCAAGGACACTCAAAAGCCTGCCATCCATGGATTCTGTCAGTGTTTTGATCTGTTCACCATCAACATTGCATGCAGCAGCAACCACAGCCTCCCAGACACTGTTCAGAGAGGTGTACTGTTTTCCCTCCTTGTAAATCTCACATTTTATGATGGACCACAGGTTCTCAATGGGGTTCAGATCAGGTGAACAAGGAGGCCATGTCATTAGTTTTTCTTATTTTATACCCTTTCTTGCCAGCCACGCTGTGGAGTACTTGGACGCGTGTGATGGAGCATTGTCCTGCATGAAAATCATGTTTTTCTTGAAGGATGCAGACTTCTTCCTGCAACACTGCTTGAAGAAGGTGTCTTCCAGAAACTGGCAGTAGGACTGGGAGTTGAGCTTGACTCCATCCTCAACCCGAAAAGGCCCCACAAGCTCATCTTTGATGATACCAGCCCAAACCAGTACTCCACCTCCACCTTGCTGGCATCTGAGTCGGACTGGAGCTCTCTGCCCTTTACCAATCCAGCCACGGGCCCATCCATCTGGCCCATCAAGACTCACTCTCATTTCAGCTTTTGGGCACTCCAGTGATGTTGCATCTCTGAAATATGGCCAAACTGGTGGCAAGTGGCATCTTGGCAGCTGCATGCTTGACTTTTCTCAGTTCATGGGCAGTTATTTTGCGCCTTGGTTTTTCCACATGCTTCTTGCGACCCTGTTGACTATTTTGAATGAAACGCTTGATTGTTCGATGATCACGCTTCAGAAGCTTTGCAATTTTAAGAGTGCTGCATCCCTTTTGCAAGATATCTCACTATTTTTTACTTTTATGAGCCTGTCGAGTCCTTCTTTTGACCCATTTTGCCAAAGGAAAGGAAGTTGCCTAATAATTATGCACACCTCATGTAGGGTGTTGAGGTCATTAGACCACACCCCTTCTCATTACAGAGATGCACATCACCTAATATGCTTAATTGGTAGTAGGCTTTCAAGCCTATACAGCTTGGAGTAAGACAACATGCATAAAGAGGATGATGTGGTCAAAATACTCATTTGTCTAATAATTCTGCACTCCCTGTATGCTAGCAGCAGATACAGCTCATTCTTACTCAACACAGCTAAGAATGTAACAACAGAGGAATGTAAACAGAAGATAATGTTGTCTCTGGATGTGGATCATAAGCTGAAAGGGCTTTCCACTGCAGAGCAAAGTGCTGTATTTAACTCATTGAATGCAGTTCGGCTACAATTTTGTGGTAGTAAATTTAAGGCTGTAAGGAACCTTTTAGAGCAGTGCCGTGAAACTGACGGCCTGCGAGACGCATCTGGCCAGCCAGAGATCTCTCTGCGGCCCACCTGCTCCTTGCCACCTGCTTGCATATTTTTATCCATTGATTTGCTTTTTTCCCTCTTTGAGTCCATGCGGAAAATAATACATGCCAAATGGAGTGGGGAGGGGAAGGGGCGGAGCAGACAGCGAGTCCTCCCTTCAGAGAACAGTAACATGCTGAATGGAGTGGAGAGGGGGAGGAAGGATTGGAGAAGACAGCGAGTCCTCCATTCAGAGAACGGTAACATGCTAAATGGAGTGGGGAGGGGAAGAGGCAGAGCAGTCCTCCATTCGGAGAATGGTAACATGCTGAAAACACATAATACTAATTATGTGTATTTTGGGGAAAACACTGCCTAATAATGTTTATTTTTCAGGGGGATCACTGCCTAATTACATTTACTTTTGGGGAGAAACACTGCCTAATTACATGTACTTTTGTGAGGAAATGCTGCCTAATAATGTGTATTTCTGGGGCTAAACTCTACTTAACTATGTATATTTTTAGGAAGAAAATGCTGCCTATGTATGAGTACTTTAGTGGGAAACATTGCCTAATTATGTTTATTTTTCAGGGGAATCACTGCCTAATTACATTTACTTTTGGGGAGAAACACCGCCTAGTTACGTGTATTTTTGGGGTGAAATGCTGCCTATTTATGCTTATTTTTGGGAAGAAATGTTGCCTAATTATGTGTACTTTTGGGGGGAAACACTGCCTAATTTTATGTACTTTTGGGGGAGATGCTGTCTAATTATGTGTATTTCGGGAGGGGGAAACGCTGCAGGAAACTCTGCCAAAGTGTGTTTTGTATCACAAAAACTCAATTTAGTGTAGCCAGCCCTCCACCATGTAGTTTCAAAATAATTTGGCCCTTCATGCCCATGAATTTGGACAGCACTGTTTTAGAGCTGTAGGCTGTTTCAGACCACTTTATAAAGGTCTCTCTAATGCAGGTATTCCCTTTAGTGTAGTTATTACAGCTGTCCGTGACATTTGGACCCACTTTCTTGTCTTCTATTTAGCTGTGATTACCTCATTTAATATTAGTACATGATACAGAATGTCAGTCACATAAAAGTGTTTTTGTCTTTTAATACGTTGTGTTGTAATACAAATAATAATTCTGGTATTCAGTTTGATTTTATTGCTGTAAAAGGCTGTCACAAGCTGTAACTGAAATTATTGTAGGCAGACAGGCATGTAATAGCTGGCTCACAATCTGAAGTTTAGTTCAGTGACATTGTAGAGCAATAAATTCATGAACAATGCAAGGTTTGCATTAACAAGCCCAGAAGACCTCAGATGACAGCACAGTGAGGCAGTGGTAAATGGTATTTCTTTTTTCACTGCCCAGCACCGTTGCCATAGATAAAAGGAGCCGAATTTTTGCTGGGAAAGATCATTTGTTGGATAAATGAAAGATCTTTTACACAGCAGACCAAAGTATCATGACTGTGGGGAACCATATACTGTTGTCAGTCTGCACTGAAAACCTCCACAATGGTTTGATGATTTGGCTTGAGTCCCAATTAAGTAGGCCAGCTGAGTGTCTCACACTGAATATCACAAAAATAATTATACAACAGATTTTAAGCTGTTTTAGGTGTCAAAATTATGACTATCTTGTAGGAGTACAGAGCTGCAAATATATGATGACTCATAACATTTGCATTTCTTCCCAGAAATAGTCTATTAGTAACATGCTGCTCTCTGGGCCTATGCTAATTAAAAGAACTGTGAGCAGAATTCTATGCAGGTGACACCCTGATAAACGTTCCTGTGTGATTCCCAAATATAAGTTCTATTGTATGGCAGCAGATGAAGGATTAAAGGAAAAATGCTATGTTGTTCTGGAGGGGTATGCTCTCTGCTTCTGGACTTGGTTTTCTGTTAGATCACTTTCTTAAAGAGAATCTGTACTCTAAAATTCTTACAATAAAAAGCATACCATTCTATTCATTATGTTCTCCTGGGCCCATCTGTGCTGTTTCTGCCACTCCCTGCTGCAATCCTGGCTTGTAATTTCCAGTTTTAGGCAGTGTTTACAAACAAAAGACATGGCATGTGATAGGCTGGGAGGAGCTCAGTCCGTGACTCATACAGAGCCTGCAGGGGGCATGGAGAGGGTGTGTATAGCTTCTGCCTATAACAAACAGAGCAGCACATTCTTGCCTGAGTGCCTGAACCCGACAAAGCCGTCAGAGGAAAGACGATTAGATTATATAACAGAGATAATACAGCCACTGTGCAACTAGGAAAGGCTGCAGTAAGACAGACCACATTAGAACAGGTATAGGAACTTATAGGATAGAAGAAATAAGGCTGAACATTTTGTTACAGAGTCTCTTTTAGATCATTTTGGTATGCATGCTTTCTGAAAGCTAGTGCTCACCAAGTACCCCTTCATGTAGTAGAGATAATCTTAATTATAATACCCCTTGACACAGATATAAAGGTGCTTACTATTGCTTTTAACCCTTTAGCAGCATATTTATTTAGAGGCTTGCAGTGCAAAGTGCTGTGTTTAACTGATTGAATTCTGTTCGGCTACAATTGTGTGGTAGTAGGTTTAAGGCTGTAAGGAATCTTTGAGAGCAGTGCCGTGAAACTGGCGGCCCGCGAGCCGCATCCGGCCAGCCAGAGATATCTCAGCGGCTCCCCTGCTCCTTGCCACCTGCTTGCATAATTTTATCCATTGATTTGCTTTTTTCCCTTTCGAGTCCATGCGGAGGACAATACATGCCAAATAGAGTGGGGAGGGGAAGGGGCGGAGCAGACAGAGAGTCCTCCCTTCGGAGAATGGTAACATGCCAAATGGAGTTGGGAGGGGAAGGAAGGAATGGAGCAAACAGCAAGTCCTCCATTCAGAGAATGGTAACATGCTGAATGGAGTGGGGAGGGGAAGGGGCAGAGCAGTCCTCCATTCGGAGAATGGTAACATGCTGAAAACACATAATACTAATTATGTGTATTTTAGGGAAAACACTGCCTAGTTATGTTTATTTTTCAGGGGAATCACTGCTTAATTACATTTACTTTGGGGGAGAAACACTGCCTAATTACATGTACTTTTGTGGGGAAACGCTGCCTAATAATGTGTATTTCTGGGGCTAAACTCTACTTAACTATGTGTATTTTTAGGAAAAAAATGCTGCCTATGTATGAGTACTTTAGGGGGAAACACTGCCTAATTATGTTTATTTTTCAGGGGAATCACTGCCTAATTACGTTTACTTTTGGGGAGAAACACTGCCTAGTTACGTGTATTTTTGGGAAGAAATGCTGCCTATTTATGCTTATTTTTGGGAAGAAATGTTGCCTAATTATGTGTACTTTTGGGGGGAAAGCAGCATATTTATTTAGAGGCTTGCAAGTGCTCCAGGCCAATTTGTTAAGCACATTTTTTTATTTGTTACATTTCCCTGCTTCTAATTAGTACTGCTGTAATGTGTATTTATGGCCACTTCTCACTAGTAGGCAGTGTGTGACAATAACAGAGGACTTCTGTTTTCAGTTTCTATATTTTCTGCTTGTAGAGAGAGATAAAAGCATTCCAGGAATTTACAGCTTAACGATTTCTGCCAACTGAAGTCAAAAGCAGTGCACTTATCTCAAACGAGATAACTTTATTGAAGCTGCTAATTGGTTAATTAGCTAAAATACTAATTTGATGATGTCGTTTATAGAGGATTATCATTTTCTAAAACCCTAATTGTGTTATACTCAATTAAGTTCAGAAGTACCCCCTGGGGCACGCATACCACTGGTTCAGAAACCCAGGGCCATATGCAATTCACTTTTTCACCTGAGTTTTCTCCTTGGAGATCATTTTTCATCTTCGATTTAAAATAGTTTTCCAGCACCTTTTAACTAAAAATGTACCAAAAACTAAGTGAAAAAGTAATAATACAATTATTTTGTGTATTTTCTTACTTTCTAGTGGCTTAAAAATCTTTTTATTGACAATGACAAGTTTAAAGAATATCACCTGGGAGAAAACTCAGGAGAAAAAGTTAATGCATATGGCCCCAGGTGTTAGATGACATTGTCTATTTTTAAGCCAGTCATACCACCCAACCCTGTACGACTAGCTAAGCCTTTTCCTCTAGTTGTGCAGGATCACATGGCAATATTTGAAGGTGAAATGTCAAAAATCATAAACTAACAAGGATGTACTTTTGTACTGTAATATAATATAGTTGTACAAAGAGCCGTAATAAGTGCAGTATGAATAAAGATACATTCCAGGCAAGAGACAAAAAAACTGACCTCTTATACCTGGCAAAATAATACCAGTTTAACCACTCCTGTTATGCAAGACTGTATCATAACTTCATATTCATGGCTGTGGAGTCGGAGTCAAGAAGTCAGAGTCAGAGCAATTTTTGGGTACCTGGAATTGGGGGTTTCATAAACTGAGGAGTCGGAGATGGAGTTGAATGATTTTTGTACCCACTCCATAGCCCAGCAAGGGCTGTGGAGTGGAAGTCGTAGAGTCTGTAAAATTTTGGATACCTGGGCCCATATGCAATTAACTTTTTCACCAGAGTTTTCTCCTAGGAGATATTTTCAAACTTGTAAATAAAATGCCTTTTAAGCCACCAAAAAGCAAGAAAATACTAAAAATAATGTGATAGTACTTTTTTTAGTTGAAACGCGCTGGAAAGTTATTTTACATTGAAGATGAAAAATTATCTCCTAGGAGAAAACTCAGGTGAAAAAGTGAATTGCATATGGCCCCCTGGAGTCGGAGGTTTCATAAACTGAGCAGTCGGATGATTTTTATACTGACTCCACAGCCCTGTACATATTTCTCCTCATGACTATTAAAGCAAAACTTCAGACGCTGCCTTTGTTTTTGTTTTGGATAGAGTACAGAAAGGTTTAAACCTCTGCTGGGATTTTATAGCTCCTTATATTCCTCTTGGAGAGATTTCCTATCATTTGCTGCCATATCAATGGTAAAAAGAAGCAAATTAATCTGTCCAATGTTAGCACAGCACAGACAACAACAAAAGCCAGACAAAGGTGCCTTTATTAGAGTCACCGTATTACGTGTTCATTCTCTTTGTATTTTGTTATTGACAACATAATTTGAAGTGCATACAGCAATCTAAAGTAAATAATGCAAAATACACAGGCAGAAACTCGTACATCTAAAAGTCCCAGCACACAAATACAAATAAAAGCAACTTCCCACCTGCTGGCGCAAGTGTCACGTGGTACAGGCGCTAGTAGTTACAATTCAAAAAGAAGGTGGTGTAGTGTCATACCAACATGACAGGTGAACCTGCAAAACTCACCACGGGCCCGGGGAAGGGGGCACATAACATGGGGAGGAGCCTGGCAGTTAGTGGTGATGTTAGGACGATTTCCGATAGATTTCATGCTGAAATATGTTGGAAATTAGTCTGCAGTGTGTGGCAGGTAATAGATCCTTCTCTGATCAGATTCGATCAGAGAGGGATCTACAGTATCTATACAAATGTTAGGATTATCTGATGGTCGATCGGGTGGCAGATTAAGAGGTGTATAGGCACCATAACTCTGCAGGTCAGAATTCAGCAGGGTTTCTATGGAACTTTTTATGAGGAAAGTGTGTGCACAAGTGGACAGAGAGAGGAGAAAATTGGCTCAGAAGCGGTATCAAACAGATCATCTACATCAAGCTGACACAGCCATCACTGTACGGGAGTAGAGCAATTTTAGTACAAGTGATGATTTATATATAATACAGTTTTTTTCCAAGGAAGTTCGACAAAGATCCACACATTCACCCTTGTAAGTAACTTGAACAGGTAGTGATAACGAAGGGATCTGTGCAGTTACTTATAAATTATCCTATGGTTCTCAAACTATAGGCCACTGGTAGGCCTCAATGCAAGCATCAAGAAATCCTGAGCCATGAGCTGGCCTGCAAAAATATATCACCCAGTTTCTACTCTGCAGTAGGCTACTTTACTTTCCAAGTGAAGAGAAGCTAGCACAATTACTGTAGAGTAGAAACTGGGTAGTTTTCTTGTGCAGGCCCTATTGTTCTGGCTCTGCCTGAGGGGGGATCTATTCTAAAGATGTATCTTTTACAAGCCTGCATTGAGAAAAATTATCATGTAATGCAAAAATACCCAGCCAGATGCTATCTTCTGAGAGAACTGCATGTCAAAGCATTCATTAGTTCCAGATAAAGCTACTCAAATCTGATGAAAATGAAGGTGAAAGTCATTATGGTTCCAAAACTCCCCTATGGGTCAGTGAAGCCACTTATCTGATTAAGGACAGGGAGCTTTAGAACATGGAACACCACAGCACTGAAACTGCCCTCATCCAAATATGCAACCACCTGCTCATGGCAAGACACAGAGGAGAGTGCTCGATCCTCATACTGCTAGACATTTCTGCAGCCTTTGATACAGTTGACCATGACATCTTGATAAACAGGCTACAGGAATACTGTGGCATTGATGGCATAGTTCTTCAGTGGTTCCAATCCTTCTTGAGTGGCAGAACCCACAAAGTTTCTATGGGGCCCTTCTTGTCCACCCCTGTGTCACTTAAGTATGGGGGTGCCCCAGGGCTCAATCCTCTCTCCCCTGCTTTTCACGATTTACATGTTACCGCTTGGAAAACGAATCCAAAAACATGGCCTGACATACCACTGCTATTCAGACGACACCCAACTATATCTTTCCTTCAAGCCGGTGTGACAGACCCAACTCTAACTATAAACGCCGGCTTACGTGAACTACAGCAATGGATGAATGACAACTGGCTGAAACTAAATGCAGACAAAACTGAAGTCCTTTTGATTGGAGGGCAGAGCATGATAACAAAACAACTTAACTTGCAGTCTTCACCACTGGGAATAGGAGGCACGGATCTACGCAGCTCTGATCATGTGCGTAGCCTGGGAGTTCTAATTGATGGGGATTTAAACTTCAGAACTCAAATCTCTGCTGTGGTGAAATCATCCTATTTTCACCTGAAGAACATTGCAAAAATCAAGCACCTCATCCCCCCAGAAGATCTGCCAACCTTAGTCCATGCCTTCATCACATCCCGACTGGACTACTGTAATGCTCTCTACACTGGCCTTCCGAAAAAGGTCTTGTACCACCTACAGCTGATACAGAATACTGCTGCCAGACTGATAACCAACCAACCCCGTCACTGCCACATAACGCCAGTCCTGCACTCCCTTCACTGGCTACCTATAGAATGGAGGGTCCTATTCAAGATCGGCCTACTGACATTTAAATCCCTGAATAATCTAGGCCCTGGATACATGAAAGATATGTTGCAGCTATGTAGCAATCCCCGCATTCTCAGATCCACAGGTTCTAATAATCTAGTCATACCCAGAGTCCACTTCAAAACTTTTGGTCCTAAAGCCTTCTGTCATGCTGCCCCTACGTTTTGAAACTCCTTACCTCAACAGATCAGGACAGCTCCATCCCTGGATGTGTTTAAATCCAGACTGAAAACCAGGGCCGGCCTTAGGTTTCACAGCGCCCTGAGCGAAACCTGATTTTGGTGCCCCCCCATCCTCTTCACATGCACGCACACACACAGGCCCATTGCAATTCCCCTTTTCCTCCAGAGATATCTCCTAGGACAGAGGTTCCTAACCTTTTTGAAGTTTTGACACATCACGCCAAATGCTCAGATCTCAGTGACACATATGTATAACAGAAAAATACTAATAATAACCACAAAATGGATGAAAAGAGTCCATTATCCTGAATACACTTAAAAATTAAGCCTAGAATCTTGTAGTGCATCCCCCACCCCCAAAAAAATGCCCTCAGACTCAGTATAGTTAGGTAGGTAGCCAATCATAGGTGCCCCCACTATAAGAAGTCAGGTGTAGTTAGAGCAGGGCTACAAGGAAATGGGCCTGGTACACACCATGCATTTTCCTATCAGATCAACAGGAACTTTGCCATCACTCTTTAATTTCCAGCATGTCTGATCTGCTTCTGGTTGAGAAAGGGTTCAGTTTTTGAGATTAGTACTGCACATTAAAAGCAGATTACACAAGCTGGAAATTATCGAATGGTGGGAAACTTCCTTGTTGACCGGACTGGAAAATTGTTAGAGCTATACCCAGCCTTAGGGTGAGAGTTGTAGTCGCAATTAGCTTACACAGATTTTTTTAAAAGATACAAATGACAGAGTGGGCTCTAGAAAGTCAGCTGTTCATTTTTCTTGCTCGGAAAAAAATATAGTGTTCATGGACAATGAAGTGGTTTCAATCAGTCGTGGGGTGGTTGGGAATAGCATTGCGATCACTAATGCTCAGGCATTGGGGGCCCGACAGGATGGATCCTTCACGACCCATGATGTCCGAGCAATATACATGGTCAGCTGCTGTACACAGATAACTATAAGGGCCCGTTTCCACTGGAGCGGAAACCGCTCCAAATACACAGAGTTTCCCCGCAGGCAAATCGTGCAGGGAAACTCTGCCATAGGAAACTATGGTGCCGCCGGCCGAATCGCTTACCCTAGCGATTCGGCCGACATTGCCCACAGATTTCGCGCGGGGGCTGCGAATCTGGGATTTGCCTGCGTTCCCACACACCCGGAAGTGCCGCCGTGCGTCTCGCTGGCGCGTGCGGTACAAGTGGAAAAGGGCCCTAATGATTGTCGCATGTGTGTACGCAGCTTTACTGTGTGTCAAGCGCACACGACCTAAGAGTGTGTGTGGTGTGCGTGTATGAAGTGTGTATATGAAGTGTGTGTAGTGTCTGTGTAGAGGGTGTGTATTACCTAACCTCACAAGCTGCCAGCTTCTGTTTTTCAAACAAGTTCTTTGCTGTTGCTGGAAAGCTGACTGGAGTCACATAGGGTGTCTTTTACTGACTTCTGCCAGCCACTGAGTTAGCAGCTAGCAAATTGCCTTCAGGCTCCAGCCCTCTTCTCACATATTGCTTAGCTTTAGCAGCTTTCTCTTTTCCATCCTTATCAGAGGGGGACATAGGCGTTGAGACAGGCCTGGCCAGGATAAACACACTTCACTGCACGCCAGCCAGGGTCAAGACTTCAGGTCAGGCAAGAGACTGGGAACTGAGCTATATGTTCTCTCTCCGGTGCAGAGAGAGATCACTATCTGTGAATCTGTTTTACCAGTCCGGGCAGTGATTGCTGGAGTCACTGAAGCCAATGGAGCACACAACCCAAGAGGAATCTGCGCTGCCTCTACGGGAAGCCTGGAGGTCTGATCTCCAGCACCCAGCCAATAGCGAAAGAGCCCTGACTCACAGGCAGCTACAGCCACGGTACAGTTTCAGGCTGGTTTGACTGAGCTGCCTGGGGCCGGGGCTGAGAGAATCGAGCGGCTGCTGTGATGCTGTACATTTTTAGTAAATCAAAAATACCACTGCCAGCCGGCCCTGATTGTCTGAGGTAGCGACGACCTGGGGGGGGAGGGTGGAGAATGCCACACTCCAAGAGGCAGCGCCGCAGTAGTTTACTGGTCTTCGCCCCCATCACCCCCAGCGGCACCAGGGGGCGGAGATACCATGTGACGCAGACGTACCTAGCCAGAGCCCACAGCAGCCAGATAGATAAGAGAAACGTATGCGGCCAGGGCGGCAGCCGGCAGGGCAGGAGCGCCCCCTGGAAGCCGGCGCCCTGAGCGATCGCTCCGGTCGCTCAGGTCAAAGGCCGGCCCTGCTGAAAACCCACCTGTTCAGTTTGGCATTTGCAGAAATATAACTTTTGTTGTGTGAATACTTCATCCTACTACCAGTTACTGAATCTGAGAGAGCCTAAGCGCTTTGATTCCTATGGGAGAAAAGCGCTATAGAAATGTTATTGTATTGTATTATTGTATTGGAAGTGTCAACTTCTGCAAATTGCTTTTGCATGTCTTTGAAGCTTAGAAATATGAAAAGACTGGTCAAATTAAGAGAAATGTTGGTAGACCTTCACAAAAAGAAAAGAAACCACAAGTGTTTCTGATATACCTTGAAATTGGCAAAAGTAGTTGGCTCCTATCTTATGTCACAACAATCATTTGCTTTAAGATTCTGAATAATTTCGAAAATAACACAAACGATAATTGCATAGACAAAAATAATGAGACCCTTAACCCAATTTTTCGTTGTAGCTCTAAATGAGATTTTTGCATGTCAACAGTTAGTTTGGCCCACTGTTCCTTATCAAACTGCTCCAGTGTTAGGGTTAAAGGGTGATTTCTCCAAACTGCAGGTTTTTTTTTTAATTTCCATAGATGTTTCATAGCATTCAAGCCCAGGAAGGCCAGAATAGTCAAATGTTTTGCCCTTGATGATTCTTGGGATGTGTAACTGCTTCTGGACCACGCTGATTGAAATCTACGCCCTAAGTGGCACCTGTTATCTCTGCCAGGGTGTAGATTTTAATCATCCCCGCTGCACACAACCGCTGATCGTGCCCTTCTCTCACTGCTGCAGCACCCTCGCTCTGCCATCGCTATGACGGCAGAGCTCCCTTAGCTGATCAGCTCACAGTGATCACAGGGTCAGGAGCCAATTAAAAAGCCTCCTGACCATGTCAGAGAGCTCTGCTGTCATAGCGACAGCAGAACAATGGAGTTACAGCGTCGGGAGAGCAGCGTAAATGACGGAATTGGCGTGACGTCGGTAAACCCCATTTCTCCAAACAAGCAGATCCTTAAGGGGCCAGAGACTGCTGCTACAGAGGTGGCTGGATAGTGTAATGGTTAAGGGCTCTGCCTCTGACACAGGAGACCTGGGTTCAAATCTCAGCTCTGCCTGTTCAGTAAGCCAGCACCTATTCAGTAAGGAGTTCTATGGGCGAGACTCCCTAACACTGCTACTGCCTACTAAGTGCACTCTAGTGGCTGCCTCGCAAGCGCTTTGAGTCCGAAAGGAGAAAGGCGCTATACAAATACTGCAATTATTATTTTTAAGCTGTATGTTTTAGGTCATTATCCTGCTTAAGGATCCATGTCCTGTGACTGAAAAGAGATGTCATCATACAGTAGATTTCACTATAACATATATTGGAAGTCTTGGTATTGCACTGTTCCCCAAATCATCATTGAGTTCCCTCCATGTTTTACAGTAGGTATGGTGTTTTATCTAAAAACTTTTTTCTTCTGAGGATATGGAGCTGATGTGATTTGCAAAATGTTTCAGATTTTTCTTATCTGTTCTTCCAGTACCACTGTGTCATACCTTACCAAGAGGCAGTGTGCAGCCCAGTGTGCACGTGCATGCTGCGGCTCAGTCCCTTCTGATGGTGGCACACGCACAGTGCATCTGCCCATTTGAGCATGTATATGGCACTATTGCCCAGACAAATGTACAAATATGCTATGTGCAGGGATGCATCCAGAATGCCCCAGGCCTAGGGAATCAAAGGCCTCCTCCTGCCATTGGTGAATGCTGAGTCTTCTCATCAGCTTCAGTTGGGCCTGTGTTTGGTGTGACTATTGCTGTGATCCTGCTTGTATAGTGTTCCTCTTACCAACCATGGCCTGACCTGACTTTGTCCTCTAGTACTTTTCTTGACCTCCACTATATATATGTACTTGCTTGGTTGCTACCTGCCGTCGCCTCAGCTTCATTTACAAACCAAGCCTGCCTGCCCTTACTTCAACCTGCATTGTGACACCACCAGTTTGCTGCCTGCTAAGACCTTGACTTGTACTAACCACTTCCTGTTGAGCCTGAGCCTTAGTTGTCTGCCCACCAACCATGGTTCTTCCTGTTCACTCGGTCTCTAGTGGGGTAATCCCAGGGACCATTACATAGTACCTACAAGCAGCAAAGTACTGCATTGCCAACTAAGGTTGTGGCCCATCACCCCTTATGGAAGGCTTTAGTAAAGGTCAGTGGCTGCTTAAAGCCCACCCCTTGAGAGAGCCCAAATCAAGAGTTCACTAGCATAACACATTGCTGCTTCTCAATATACATTTTAGCAAATTCCCATCTGGCTTTTTATGTTTTGTTTTAATTATGGAGTCCTCCTGGGTCTTTCTGCATTGAACCTATGTCACTGCAAAAGTGGCGAATGCGAACACATACTATTAACATTATGCATTCCAAAAGATATCAACACACCAACCTGTTACACTGTAATAAAAGCAACATGTTGTTAGAATGGAGAGAGTTTAGAAAAAACTGAAGTATGTTGTGTCAGTGTCAGGCCAGTTCACCAATGACATGGCTTCTTCCACTGAACTATCCCACACCAGTCAGCATGCAAGTATGCACTTCATGCATTAAACCTTAACTGGGCACATATTGTGGTTCTCTACTTCCCTAATATTGAAATCTATTAAAAAAGAAGTGGTGACACCAGACACAAGGGATTTGGGTTTTATTTGGGGAATAACATACATGTATACAAACATTAATATTTTATAACAAGATACATGCACAAAAATCATTTGTATCCACTTAGGTTATACCCCAAGTAAGAAAAAAAACATTAATTGCTTCTGGTGCTGTCACCAGCTTTTAGGGTGTCTTTGGATTTTTTGATTATTTTCACAACCAGTTTTAAAACAAGTAACCTCTAATTATGTCTGTCATATAAGCAAAATACAAACATCCTTTGCCTGTGGCTTTCTGATTGGGACTAGCTGAGCATCTGTTCTTTTTACTTCTTGCATACAGTATAAAAATATCACAGCCACTTTCCACCCTAAAAGGGCCAGCCCAATATGTCTCTATCATAAACTCTCCTTCCTCTTATTTAGATGACTGATGGTAGATAAGGAGATGAGGCCTGTCATGTGACTGGATAAGTCTCAGTCCCGCCTCCCTTTTTAGCATCTGTCATGTAGAAAATGCTTACAATGGAGATTCCATGGGGTTACCCACGGGAGTTTGTAAGAACTCCCAAACAGGGACTGCCATTTAGTCTTATTCTTCATTAAAAAGAAAGAAAACAATATGTGAACTAAATTTGTAAGCACAGGTGTCCCTAAAACCAAAATATCCTGCAAAGCAACAAGAAAACCTTGCCTACCCCCAGCAATGCATACTACTTCCAGGTAACTATCAACCCTCATAGAATGAAATGCATGAAACCTGCCAGATTCAGGAAAGCCGTGATGCATACAATAGTTCTGAGCATATCAACTCAAGTCAGCTAAAAATTGGCAAGCATCTGACATTTTATGAATATGAATTTCCAAAGCCACTTTCTTAATAGTAAAATGTAGAAAAAAGATCCACCTTCTAAGAGGAGAAATATGTTTTTCAGCATTCTGGTTGTGTTGGCTTTGTTCAGTGAAATCTGCAGGCTATACGTCCCTGACCCGTGGAGCTAAGTACATCTTGCAGTGCAGGCAGGCATGTCATGTGACCCACTTCACCATAAGCACTTTGTTTAATGCCACTAAGCACATACAGTTTAATGATAGACATTGTCGACCCATAAAGAGTACATTATTTGTTACAAGAAAAAAATATAAATGCATAGAAGGAAGCCTAGCAACTAAACTGCCATGCAGATTTTTATATAACGATTAAAGCTGGGATAGTGTGTCTAATATTTTTTCAGAATATTAACCGATTAACCATGCAGCCATTGCAGATAAATGACATAACACTGTTTGACTAGAGATGATTATGCAACATAAGACAGAGTGGAGTGTTGCGTTGATGAAGTGGGGAAATGACAAGCTAATGGTACAAGGAAAAGATGGATGAGATACAGATACACCACTACGGACCTGTCATCTGCTGGGCTCTCCCTGTACTCTGACCATCCACATCCTCCATACTGCAGCAGCTGTGCCACAGCCAGGCACTGAGGATGGGAGATGGAGGGGGGGCAGAGGGTAAATAAGGTGATGATATGGTAATGGTCTGCTATAGAACTGGATGCAGCTAAAATGAAAAACAGCAGGAACTGAGATGGCTTTGTAAAGTGAAGATAGGTAAGAGAATATGAATCCGAAAATATGAAAAATAAATGAAAGGAAGGAAAGATGTGGCTTATAATGGGGAAAATCAGCTGCAGACAGGAGAGAAGAGACAGAATAAGCAGAGTGTGAGGAGGTATAGACAGCCAGGCATGGTAAGAGGGGATTGGAGGAGTGAACAGATAGAGGGAGGAGTGAGGAGCAGAGAGGAGGGATGGAGGTGATGCTTATACAAGCATTCCTTCCTCTGAGCCCTGACAACAGATGTTTCTGTTTGCTCGCTACATTTTCTTATCTTGCATAGGTCATACCACTAGTCCAGATGAATGCTGCAGGTGTATTCAGGATGCACATGTGACATACTGCTGCACAGACATAAAGGGGGCTTTGCAGACACAAAGATGGCATTCTGCAGACCAACAGAAATGTGCCTTTATTTCTGCAGAAATAACATCATTTTGCAGATCTCATATTAATAAAAGTGGTGATCAGCTTAATAATAATCACCACTTTTATTTAAGATCAGCAATGTTTTGATATCGCCACTATTGCTGGTAATTACAGTATATGCAATGATCACATCACTGCATTTCTTAAGTTGGAATAAGTAGCATTACTACTTTATAGGTTGTCAAAAGACATTTTCCACTATAACTGTGTTTAGAAGTGGTCAGTGAGATGCAAATAATTCCTAGTTGATGCATGATTATGCAAATTGGTTATGCTAATTTATGCACCTTGAAAATAAACTAATCAAATTTTACCTAAGCAGGATTTGATTGGTCAATTTTCAAACTGAATATATTTGCATACACAATTTGCATAATCCTGCATAAACTCTTATTATTTGCCTCTCACTGACCATCCCTATAGTGTTGAGCACCATAGCCTTGAGAAGTAGCTGCAGACAGACTAATGCAAGTGAAAAAGCCTTGTACCGTCCACAACTTTTATTATTGAGAAGTAACATTTGCAGCTATCATTACACCATCAGTGATGTAGCGAACGGTTCGCTGGCGAACGGTTCCAGGCAAACTTCGGTGATTCGCGTTCGCCTACACCAGGCGAACTTTTGCGGAAGTTGGATTTGCCCCATAATGCACTATGAGGATCAACTTTGACAATCTGCATCACAGTCAGCAGGCACATTGTAGCCATTCAGGCTACACTAAGCCCTGGAGCCCCACCCCCCTTATATAAGGCAGCCTCCGGCGGCCATTACACTCACTCGTGCCTGCTGCATTAAGACAGACTAGGGAGAGCTGCTGCAGACTTGTTCTCCTAGGGAAAGAATAGTTAGGTCTTTGGCTGCTTAGCTTGCTCCTGGCTGATTATTATTGCTTTTATAGCACCCCTCAAAAGCTCTTTTCAGAGCCAATCCTGTACTCCTGTACTGTACTTTTTTTTTTTCTGTGTGTCAAACTGACACTTTTGTTGCATGCACAGCCTTGCTAATTCATAGTGTGTGTGCCACTGCCAGCAGCCCTACACATTCAGTGACTTCCTGTGTGTGTGACAGGGAGCTGCACATTGTACTACCCAGTACTGCATATACCCAGTACCTGTTGTGTTTACTCAACCCACCTCATCACTGCATATACCTAGCTTTCTGTTGAGTGAACCCAGGTCACTGCATCTAACTACCTGTTGTGTTGAGTGAACCCAGGTCACTGCATCTAACTACCTGTTGTGTTGAGTGAACCCAGCTCACTGCATATAACTACCTGTTGTGTTGAGTGAACCCACCCCACTGCATCTAACTACCTTTACTGTTCAGTGAACCCACCTCACTGCATCTAACTACCTTTACGGTTCAGTGAACCCACCTCACTGTGCCTAACTACCTTTATTGTTCAGTGAACCCAGCTCACTGCATCTAACTACCTGTTGTGTTGAGTGAACCCAGCTCACTGCATATAACTACCTTTACTGTTCAGTGAACCCACCTCACTGCATATAATTACCTTTATTGTTGAGTGAACCCAGCTCACTGCATATCTACCTGTTGTGTTGAGTAAACCCACCTCACTGCATATAACTACCTTTATTGTTGAGTGAACCCAGCTCACTGCATCTAACTACCTTTATTGTTGAGTGAACCACCTCACTGCATATAACTACCTGTTGTGTTGAGTGAACCCACCTCACTGCATATAACTATCTTTATTGTTGAGTGAACCCACCTCACTGCAGGCTTGGGCTTGAAAAGACATCAGAGAAGACAGACTCAGCTATAATGATTCCTGAGCAAAGCCAGACTGACTGCTCAGTCGGGGATTTTATCAGGGCTGCTAACAAGCAGGCTGAGCAGTGAAGAATGAAACAGAGAGCAGGGTGGGTGTTTTCTCTAATGTTCCCACTGATATATATGGTAAATACATGAGGGTACTTCGTCTCTGGTTCACTTTAACTCTTCCTGTACTGGAAACAATATGAAACTCCTATGCATAATGTAAACATCTGCTAAAACTCATAACATTGTTTAAAATGTTTATAAAACTATTTTTGAAAAATCCAATAAAAAACTATTGAAACCAGAAACAATATGAAACTCCTATCTGTGCTAATAATGTTTAATTTCTTAGCAGTACTACACATACAAATTATTATATCATACATTTATTTTCACTTCAGATTCCCTTTAAGGTATTTTCTGGTAATGGCAAAATGTGACTAAAATATCATCCCTCTTTTATAAATATGTGATTAACCTTTCTCAGCTATAACTGAGAACTGCAATAGTTGAGAAGCTCCCTGGCATGGAAGCCTGTGAGCTTTCCACAGGACTTGATTCTGTGGCTGGAGATTTCCTCCCATTGGATTTTATCTACATAAATGTAACATGCTTTTAGGGGGCTCTTCAATCAAGAAGGATACTGGCATGGGATACTTTATTAAACGCATTATTGATTAAGGATAATAAATTATTTTTGAAAACTTGTTTTTTTTTTGTCTTTACCTTGTATGGAAATGATGAAGGGATACTAATGTATTCCTATACCCATTTAACCAGGAAAGGCAGACATTGGCCTCAATTCACTAAGCTTATCTACTGTCTTTACATAATGTTTCTAGAGTTATCACCATGGTGATAAGGCATGTAGTATTCAGTAAACATTTTACCTCAGGCAAACCTAAAGTTAACTCTTCTGTCTTTAAATTAAGGTGAGATCTCATGGCTACAATTAACTGCTTTCACACTGATCTATGCTTGCTATGCATGAGATTCTGCGATTTGGAATCTGCTCTATGACCGTTTATAGATGAACTGTGCATATACTTCAAGCTGTGATCGCTCATTAACCACCTATGTCAGGTTCATGATTGCATGTTGTGCTTTACAATCCTGCTGCTGATTTTTTGATCATACCGCTTGGATATATGGATTTGCTTTCACATTGATTTATACTTGCCAAGCATGAGATTTTGCGAATGGGAATCCGAACTCTTTTCTTAGTTTCCAATTTACCTAGTGGATGCTGAATTTGCTGGAGCTGCACATATTGCCTTTCCAATGATCTATACTTGGGAGCAATACAATCTGAATTTTTTAATGACACATTGTGGCAACAGGAGCTCAGTTTTTTTCTGAACATTTTCAATAATACATGGGTTTTTGTGGATTTGGGGACTGCAGCCCCGCTCCACTCTTTTGCACATGCTTATAGCCTCTTTTTAATTGGTATCTATGTTTTTCAATGTATATTTTGTATGTATACTTGTTAGTTTAATATTTCTATAATTCTAGTAATAATATAATAAAATATAATATTTTTTCCTAATCTTACATGCATCCAAGAGTCAATCCTTTCCTTGGTGCATATACAATTCTCAGCTTTTATTTACATTTCATCTAAAAGTGTCCAGTCCAAAATTATAAAAATCCAATGGGATGATGCCTTGTAAAAAATGCTCAGTATGCCAATATGTAGATAATAATGATACTTTTGTCAATTCTGCAGGTGATAAGACATATAACATTAGGTGCCCTCTTGATTGTCGGAGCACATTTGTTGTGTACCAAATGACTTGTCCTTGCAACAAGCACTATGTGGGCAAGACGGAAAGGGAACTGCGCACCAAAATACAGGAACATGTGAGGGCTATTGTGGACTCAGCAAAGGAGGAAAAAAGAGATAAAACCCCAATAGCTTCCCACTTTGCAGAGTTCCACAACTCTGACCCAACTGGCCTAAAATTTAAGGCTATTTATCGTTTGGATCCAGGCATTAGGTATCGCAATACGAAAGCCCAGCTAATTAAAAAAGAAAGTTTTTGGATATACCAGCTTAAGACCCTTGCTCCTTTGGGTCTCAATGTTGATCTTAATTTTAAAGAATTCTGGAAATAGGATTCTTAGGTAGTAAGCCTTTTGCTATTTATATTATGTGAGCTAGTCATTTACTGTCTATTATCATGGTACATTTGTATGATAGGGGTCTGTAGTACCTCTTTTTGACCACAAGATGTCTCCATAATGCATCGCCAGCTGTTGCTCAGTTCCCACCACTAGATGGGGTCTCTTTGGATTATAGCCAATTTCAGACCGGGTGATATAAATTGAGGGAGCTCTGGCACAGCAGGCGTGATGACGTAGCACGTCCTAACGAAGCTCCGGTGGGCGGGGCGAAACGCGTAGACGTCATGCTACGCACTACAGTATCTTTGAGCCAGGTCTGGCTCATGTGAGCCGCTGCCATTACCACATGTGGGAGCCTTTACTTGCCAACATCTGGAAGCCGCCACTAGCCGCTTTTTGCGGAACCTGCATGCAGCTTATGGATTACAGCGCAACTATTGGATCAGATAAGTGACTCCAGCGTACTTTTTGTTATCTTCAACATGCATTGACAGTATATATGGACATTGATCCTATAATAGTGGCTGCGTGTATAGCTGCTTGTTGTGGCATTTATCATATCATGTCACAGGCTATGCAGTTTGATACTACTGGGAAAGCCTTGTGACCTGCTTGCAGCGGTATATCAACTGCTCACTAACTGTCAGAGACAGCATCTGTATATACAAAGGGTGATTCCTGCGGACATAGCGGCTGGTCGGCTGTCTTTGGTGGAGCTTGATACAATCTAGCATAGGTTCTCCTGCACATTTAAGGATCCCGAACTGGACCTTTTCAGCAGAATATGCATTATTGTGGGGATACATGCTATATATGGGCTTATGAGATTGATCTCTGGTTGAAGGAGAACTCTGTGGACTGAGAACGTTAAACCATCTGATTTATGGCCCTGTGTTGTTGGTCCTGTAATGCAGGCATAGCTACACTACAAACTATGCTGTGACTAGACTTAAACCTTTTGGGATCTTTTTGCAGGCTCAGTGTGTGTTTTTTGCAGCTGGAATTTAAGAGACTCTGATTTTTTGAAATTGGTGATCACATTTTTTCTATTCCCATGTGGTTTTGGCTATGCTTTCCAGCAAGCGGCTCCTACACAATATATATTGTCTACCGGCTCATTTGCATTCTATGAATAGTATTTTAGATCATATTGGTCACACCTTTTATCCTCTGTGAATGGTTATAACTATATATTATATATAATTATCTGGTTTCCTCACAGCCACTGGATAAGGTGTCCTCAATATCCCTAATAAAGTGGATGGTTTATGTTAAGCTATCTGGGGGGTCCCTCTTTGTTGCTCTATATTCTGGTTGCTGTGAGTTCCATGACTGACCATATTGGTCACGCTTTTCTCTGCCCTCTGTGAGTGGTTATCTATCATTGGTCTCCTCACGGGGATACAGTTTGGGCGTCACCAAGCGTGTCAGACTCCTATACCAGCCTTAGGGGTGGGCAGGTGGCTTTGTACTTGATCTGATTTAATGGTCATGCCCATTTTCCCACTCAATATCATTATTGTTATAGATGTAGGTTTGGTGTAACCAAAGGGCATTAGCAACCAGTTCATATTGGTAGACCCCCATATTAGGGAAATAAGCTATTGTTAAAGGGACTCCTCCTACTGTCCTAACATTTTGCAGCACTTTGTATTGTATTCACAGTAGTATCTGAAGTCAGGTTACTCCCTGACATCCCAGTATTACAAGTGTGTGTGTTTTTATGCTTTTTACAATAAAGTGCAGTTTCTGAGCAGCATATACTGGTTTCGTTCTTCTCTTTTTTTGTTTATATTCAATTTCACCAGTGCTGGCACCTGCAATTTGATCACACTCTTACTATTATAGTTCTATAACAATTTTTTTCAAAATTATACATACCCTTTATAAACTCAGTCTGGGAAAATCCAAAGTTCTATACCATTGCAAATAGTCCAAGCTGTTTTAAAGCATCCTAATTACCCTGATTAATTGGGAACAGCTGTTTTAATCCACTCAGCATGTGAAAAACAGCAGCTATCTGCAGTTGGTTTGTGGACAGTCATGGCTAAGCCAAAGGAGCTCAGTGAGGACCTGCGGCTGCACATTGTGGCTGCTCACAAGTCAGGAAAGGGCTACAAGATGTTACGAACTGTGGAAAATCTCAGAGGACGTGGTCGGAAGCCAAAAGTGATACCTGTGCTGGCCAGGAGGATAGTGAGAGTGGTGAAAAAGAATCCGAGCATCAGAAACAAGGCCATCCTGGTGAATATAGGCTTTGCTAGTGGCAATGTCTCAAGGCAGACAATCCAACAGACACTGCACACTGCTGGGTTCCACAGATGCAGATCAAGGAGGACGCCACTTCTCCAGATAAGGCACACAAAAGCTAGCTTGGCCTTTGCAAATGCTCATTTGGACAAAGAAGAAGACTTCTGGTCTTCTGTGTTATGGTCAGATGAAACAAAAATTGAATTGTTTGGTCACAATTATGTTTCCTTCATTTGGTGTAAAAAAGGAGAAGCCTACAACCCAAAAAACATTATCCCCACTGTCAAACATGGTGGTGAGAACCTAATGCTTTTGGGGTGTTTTTCAGCTAGTGGACTAGGGAACCTAATCACAGTAAATGGCACCATGAAAAAAGAGCAATATATGAGTATTCTCAACGACAACATCAGGCAGTCTGCAGAGAAACTTGCCCTTGGGCACCAGCAGTCATTTCAACATGACAATGACTCAAAACACACAGCAAAAGTGGTGAAGAAATGGTTAGCAGACAACAACATTAACGTTTTGGAGTGACCCAACCAGAGTCCTGACTTGAATACAATTGAGAATCTGTGGAGGGAGCTAAAGATCAGAGTGATGGCAAGAAGACCCTCCAACCTGAAAGATTTGGAGCTCATTGCTAAAGATGAATGGGCAAAAATACCTGTGGAGACATGCAAATTACTGGTCTGGAATTATAGGAAGCATTTGATTGCTTTAATAGCCAATAAAGGCTTTTCTATTGATTATTGAGAAGGTTATGAATAATTTTGGACTGGATACTTTTTACTCAAATATAAATAAAAGCTGAGAATTTTTTTTTTCATAATAATGCCTCTTGTACATCATCGTATTATCTTTTGGGAGACACCTATGTCATTTCCCTTCAAAAAATTGCTGGTTGAATAAAAGTAACTTTAAGTCAAAAATTGCCAGGGGTATGAATAATTATGGGTAGCAGTGTATGTCCATTGTAGTCTAGGGCCATTTTTTAGGCGGAAGCCAATTAGCTTATCTGTATGTTTTTGGGATGTGGGAGGTAACTGGAGTGCCAAGCAGATATGGGGAGAACATGCAAACTCCATGTAGTTAGTTCCCTGGCTGGAATTTAAAATGGGGACCCAGCAGTGCAAGGCAAGAGTGTTATCAGCTGCACCACAGTGCGGGAGCCTTTACAGTGGGTAAAGGTGCTGGACTGGCCAAGTTTGTCTCCAGATTGAAACCCTATTGCGCATCTTTGGGACACATCCTCAAACGGAAGGTGGAGGAAAGTAAGGTCTCTAGCATCCACCAGCTTCATCATGGAGAAGTGGAAGAGGATTCCAGTGGCATCCTGTGAAGCTCTTGTAAACTCCATGCCCAAGAGCATTAAGGCAGTGCTGAAAAATAATGGTGGGCACACAAAATATTGACACTTTGGGCAGAATTTAGGCATTCTTCACTTAGGGGTGTACTAAATTATGTGAGCCATTATAATTCTGACTGCCCATTAACCCACCCACAGGTTCCACCTCATATGCCCCATAGCATGTATTTTTATCTCTGCCCCCACCCATGGCTTTTAGCATATGTGCTCCAGTGTTCTGAGATGACAATCAGGTGTGCGAGAGAGATCATGTCTCGTTTAAAGACACATGGGCCTTTAAGCAATTCACTTTTTCTCCTGAATCATCCTTTAGGCGATAATTTTCATATTCCTTTTAAAATACCTTTTAAAGCGGAACTGTAAATACTTACCTGGGGCTTCTGTAAGCCCCTAGCAGCCGTCCTGTCCCGCTCCGGTCCTCCACGAGCCTCCATTCTCCCGCCGCCGCTCCGTTCTGTACCTCGACTTGTAAGTCGAGGCCAGCGCAGCCCTGCCAAGTGTATCTTTTCTTCGCGTTCCCCTCTGCTATAGCGGGGAATGCAAAGAAAGGATACGCGTGGCCAGAGCTGCGCAGGCGCAGTGGCCCGGCGGCGAAACCGAAAGTAGCTGGCGGCGGGCGAACGGAGGCTCGTGGAAAGCCGGCACGGAACAGGAATGCTGCTGGGGGCGTGAAGAAGCCCCAGGTAAGTGAAACAGTGTATTTAAAAAGTATTTACAGTTCCGCTTTAAGCATTTACAATTGATAAAGTACCCAAACGTTGTTACCATTGTTATCCTACCCAGAAATGGGTATTAAAGATTCCAACTGCAAGGCCTGTAATAACCCAGTGGGTTACAAAGGAATCCAGGGTAATTTCTAATCAACTGAAGGCCTGTCTCATATTGGTGAATATTTATTTTCATGAGTTCAGCATCAAAAGAGCATTAAAAGCAATGGTTTATATGGCAGGGTAGCAAAGAGACAGCAACCGTACTCCCTCCCCCAAAATATTGCTGACTTTCAATTTTTGCCAAAGATAATGTGGACAAACCTGAGGAATATTGGAAGAATGTTTTGAGGATGGATTAACCTAAAATATAACTTTTTAGCGTAAATGAGGAGCATTACATTTAACAATAACAATAATATTTTTATAGCGCTTTTCTCCCTGGGGACTCAAAGCGCTGTGACCCTGCATTATGCAGTCTGAAAGGCTAGGGAAGAGAGGTGAGTTTTT
Organism: Hyperolius riggenbachi; assembly: GCF_040937935.1. NCBI lineage: Eukaryota > Metazoa > Chordata > Amphibia > Anura > Hyperoliidae > Hyperolius > Hyperolius riggenbachi. The sequence goes on from NC_090648.1 coordinate 232,884,074, forward strand.
AACCTTTTTTTAAAGCTGTCCAGAGAAGGAGCCTCTCGTACTGATTGTGGAAGTGAGTTCCATAGAGTAGGGGCTGCATAGGAAAAGGCCCGAGCACCAAATGTTAGGTGTATCCTGGGAATAACCAGCTTCATCTTGTTGGCAGAGCGGAGGGTGCGTGGAGGGGCATAAAGTTCCAATAGATCCGCTATGTATTTGGGTCCCATGTGGTGTAGAGCCTTGAATGTCAGCAGGCAGATCTTAAAATTGATTCTCCATTTTACTGGCAACCAGTGAAGAGTTTGCAGTACTGGGGTGATGTGTGAGCTGCGGGGGGCATTGGCTAGGAGTCTGGCTGCAGCATTCTGTACTAGCTGTAAGGGGCGCAGAACCTTATCTGTAGATCCGATGAACAGGGCGTTGCAGTAGTCTAGGCGGGAGGATACAAATGCATCACCCCAAGGTTTCGCACAGAGTCTTTATACTGTACGGTATCTCCCCCAATTGCTAGTTTGAGGTGGTGAGCGTTTTGAACTTTATCCATCATGTGTGGACCACCTACACCAACACCTCTGTTTTGTCAGAGTTCAGCCTCAGCCAGCTGGTGTTCATCCAATTTTGTAAATCCACTAGACATGCATTTATGGATGCTAATGGGTCTTGGGTGCCAGGCTTGAAGGACAGATACAGTTGTATATCTGCATAACAATGGTATCCTAGGCCATAGTTCTGGATTATTTTGCCCAGTGGGAGCATGTAGACTGCAAAGAGTAATGGGAGGATGATTTAACCAAGGTTTTCATGATTCGCCAGGCGGTCAAGGGTTTTAAACGTAGGAACATTCCATTCCAGCATAAGAACCTTATCCCATCTGTGAAATATGGTGGTTGGAGTGTTCTGGTTTGGGCCTGTTTTTCTGTATCTAGACCTGAACTGCGTGCCATGCAGGCGCGGAGCTAGGGGGGTCGGGGTAGGTCAAGTGCCCCCGGGCGCCGGGTCCCTAAGGGCGCCCAGCTGAGCTGCTTTGTTTTTTTTTCCTGGGGAGGGGAGCAGCGCAGAGAAGAGGGAGAGCTGTGAGCAGCGGTGGGGAAGGGGGGCCATCTCCCCCCTCCTTCCCTCACCTTGGAGCTCTCCCTCCCTCGCTGTCCCCTCCATTAATGTCCGGGTGTCTGGCGCAGTGGGCGGGACTTACCTCCGTCTCGCTCCAGCGCCGGAAGTTCGGGTGCCGCAGCCGCTGCTCTGGTCTGGACTAGACCGAGTAGCGGCAAATCCATCCAGCGCTGCGACGAGACGGAGGTAAGTTCCGCCCGCCGCTGCCAGCCACCCGGACATTAATGGAGGGGACAGCGAGGGAGGGAGAGCAGCTCTCCCTCTTCTCTGCGCTGCTCCCCTCCTGCTGGGCACATATGCCCCTGCCTACATATACTGCTGGGCATATATACCCCTGACTACATATACTGCTGGGCATATATACCCCTGCCTACATATACTGCTGGGCATATATACCCCTGACTACATATACTGCTGGGCATATATACCCCTGCCTACATATACTGCTGGGCATATATACCCCTGACTACATATACTGCTGGGCATATATACCCCTGCCTACATATACTGCTGGGCATATATACCCCTGCCTACATATACTGGGCATATATACCCCTGCCTACATATACTGCTGGGCACATATACCCCTGCCTACATATACTGCTGGGCATATATACCCCTGACTACATATACTGCTGGGCATATATACCCCTGACTACATATACTGCTGGGCATATATACCCCTGACTACATATACTGCTGGGCATATATACCCCTGCCTACATATACTGCTGGGCATATATACCCCTGACTACATATACTGCTGGGCATATATACCCCTGCCTACATATACTGCTGGGCATATATACCCCTGCCTACATATACTGGGCATATATACCCCTGCCTACATATACTACTGGGCATATATACCCCTGCCTACATATACTGCTGGGCATATATACCCCTGACTACATATACTGCTGGTCATATATACCCCTGCCTACATATACTGCTGGGCATATATACCCCTGCCTACATATACTGGGCATATATACCCCTGCCTACATATACTGCTGGGCACATATACCACTGCCTACATATACTGCTGGGCATATATACCCCTGCCTACATATACTGCTGGGCATATATACCCCTGACTACATATACTGGGCATATATACCCCTGACTACATATACTGGGCATATATACCCCTGGCTACATATACTGGACATATATACCCCTGAATACATATACTGGGCATATATACCCCTGGCTACATATACTGGGCATATATACCCCTGCCTACATATACTGGGCACATATTATACCCCTGGCTACATATACTGGGCATATATAGCCCTGGCTACATATACTGGGCACATATACCCCTGTCTACATATACTGGGCATATATACCCCTGGCTACATATACTGGGCATATATACCCCTGGCTACATATACTGGGCATATATACCCCTGGCTACATATACTGGGCATATATACCCCTGACTATATATACTGGGGACATATACCCCTTACTACATATACTGGGCATATATAGCCCTGGCTACATATACTGGGCACATATACCCCTGTCTACATATACTGGGCATATATAACCCTGGCTACATATACTGGGCATATATAGCCCTGGCTACATATACTGGGCATATATACCCCTGCCTACATATACTGGGCACATATACCCCTGCCTACATATACTGGGCACATATACCCCTGGCTACATATACTGGTAACATATACCTCTGGCTACATATACTGGGAACACATACCCCTGCCTACATATACTGGGCACATATACCCCTGGCTACCTGTTCTGGGGAAATCTATACTGCTGGCCACCTATTCTGGGGACACCCATAGACCTGGGGCTACCTATTTTTGGGGAACCACTGCTTTCAGATTGAGTGTATTTTGGAGAACTGCTGCCAGGTGAGAGGTGTCTACCATATTAAGGGGGCATTCTGCCTATTTATGTGAAATGCTGTCTATTTATGTGCCTCATGACTGCTGAATTTGTCTTGTTGGGGGCCTCATGGTTACTGAATTTGTCTTGTTGGGGGCCTCATGATTTATTGGGGGCCTCAAGATCGCTGAATTTGTCTTGTTGGGGGCCTCATGATTGCTAAATTTGTCTTGTTGGGGGCCTCATAATTGCTGAATTTGTCTTGTTGGGGGCCTCATGATTGCTAAATTTGTCTTGTTGGGGGCCTCATGATTGCTGAGTTGGTCATGCTGGGGGCCTCATGTTTGCTCATGATTGCTGAATTTGTCTTGATGGGGGGGGGGGCTCATGATTGCTGAATTTGTCTTGGAACATGCTGGAAGGTACATACTGAGGGAGGGTGGGTGAGCGTGAGCCTGCTAACCTCCATATACATTTGGCTTCACCCATAACCATGCCCACATTTATTATGTGGCCACACCCCTCTCTGGCGCGGCGCGCAACCTTCACTTTGGGGGGCGCATTAATAGTCTTTGTCCCCGGGCACTGAAAACCCTAGCTACGCCTCTGGTGCCATGCCATCATTGATGGAATAATGAACTATTCTAGACAATTCAAAGGAAAAATGTCAAGAATTCGACTTATCTACTTACCAACAATTCTTCTTAAACATACAAGTTGTTCTACCAAAGTATGATTAAATAAGCATAAATTGAGTGTTCTGGAAAAGCCCCAGTAAACCCATCTTTAAAGCGCACACAGCAGGGTCATTGCTAGTTCAATACTGCCCTCTGTATTGCTGCATATTCATTGTTGCTGTTCTTTGTAGTGCAGTTCTGTGTGGTTTTCTCTTCCTGCCATCCACATCCATCACTGTGCTAAGACAATGCCTGCCAGGAGCATGAGGCTGCACAGTATTACACTACAAAGACTGGAACCAATAAGCAGTAAGTAGTGCAAGGCAATGCTGAACCAGCACTGTGTATTTTTCAAATCTGGGTTTATTCAGATTTTTACTTTAACTGCCACAGATATGGGCCATGTCAAATTAGAGACTTAGGTGCTGCTAGAAGTCGCGGCTACTTAAATGAAAAGCAGCTTCTACATATACTATACATATGCTATACAATGCAGTTGCTTATAACTATGGCATAGGACAGCAACTAGTTGCTACTGCCCTAGTGTATCATAGTTTCCAGCAAATAAATTGGATGGAATTAGTAGAAACCGTTTAGCACCTTAGTAACTACAACTAATAACAGCAGGCAAGTATCATGGACATGGTCCTAAATGTCATGTGATCACAAGTCATAAAAGTCAAAGCTCTCACATACAAAAGTATTTGATTAGGGGGCCAGGAGGGCGAACACGCTGAAACCAGCGCAAGAGATTGGGCGCAGCGCAGGAGATTTGGGTGCAGCCAGCGCCCCCATAGACAGTAATAGGAATTACGGCTCTAGCAGGCACAGGGAGTAACTTCAGTGCTGTCAGAAAACGGAGCTGAAGTTACTTTTAAAACATAATAATTAAGCTTCCAGCAATTGCTGGAAGCCAAATTATTTTGTTCCCCACTATCCATGGCGGCCTGGAGGGGCAATAGTATTTAATACGGCCGGGACTTGTGCGGCAGCAGGATCAGCCATATACCAGCTGTATCCTGCGCCCAAGTCTCCTGCGCCGTTATCTCTCGTACACCAGGAGGGACGTGGCGTATAACTTCTTCATTAGTTCATTTAAAAATTAAATCATTAACCTCTTGAGGACCACAGTGTTAAACCCCCCTAAAGACCAAGCCTCTTTTCTTAAAAAGTGCCACTGCAGCTTTAAAGGGAAGGTTCAGGGACTATACGAAAAAAATAAAAATCCCCATCCACTTACCTGGGGCTTCCTCCAGCCCGTGGCAGGCAGGAGGTGCCCTCGGCGCCGCTCCGCAGGCTCCCGGTGGTCTCCGGTGGCGCGCCCGACCTGGCCAGGCCGGCGGCCAGGTCGGGCTCTTCTGCGCTCCAAGGCCCGGCACTTCTGCGTCCCACGCCGGCGTGCTGACGTCTTCGGACGTCCTCCGGGCTGTACTGCGCAGGCGCAGAACTACTGCGCCTGCGCAGTACAGCCCGGAGGACGTCCGATGACGTCAGAGCGCCGGCGTGGGACGCAGAAGTGCCGGGCCTTGGAGCGCAGAAGAGCCCGACCTGGCCGACGGCCTGGCCAGGTCGGGCGCGCCACCGGAGACCACCGGGAGCCTGCGGAGCGGCGCCGAGGGCACCTCCTGCCTGCCACGGGCTGGAGGAAGCCCCAGGTAAGTGGATGGGGATTTTTATTTTTTTCGGATAGTCCCTGAACCTTCCCTTTAAGGCCAACTCACCGCACAAGTGATTCCCCCCCCCACCCCCTTTCTCCCCACCAACAGAGCTCTTTGTTGGCGGAGTCTGATTGCTTCCCCAGTTTTTCTTTTTTTTTTGTTACAAATATTTTTCTTATTTTTTTACTAATAAATTTGCCTTTTTTTTTTTTATTCTCCGCCCTCCCTCCCCCGCCAGCCTATCACTGCGATCGGTTGTGATAGGCTTCAGCTTATCACCACCGATCGCTTCTGTGTCCACCAGGGGGACAGCGCTGCCTTAGATCGCAGCTCTGTACATGCGATCGCCACTGGGTGACTGAAAGCGGAGCTCCCCTCCGCCTACCAAGCGGAGATGCACGCACAACCTGCATGCGATCTCTTCCAAAACAAAGCCCCAGGACTTTACGCCAATTGGCGTTAGGCGGCCCTGGGTTGCCGCCACGGCCACGCCCATCGGCGTGACGCGGTCAGCAAGTAGTTAAAAATGAAGTATCAATGAACTCCAGTAGATAATGACTTTCTTTAGGGTTTATTCACAGTGGAATGTTGCATTGTAATGCGTCACAACGCAGCATTACAAGGAAACAAAAAAAAGGTGGTATTGCACATTAACGCTGCCTTACCCTCACATACAGTGGGTACAGTAAAGCATACAGGCAATGAAAAGTATGCTTTACTGTACTTGGTAATGTGTGCAATTAGAGGTAACACACTGCAAGCAGTGTGTTACCATAACGCTACACGTTACAATGTGACGCTAACGTTGCACTGTGAACGACGCATAGGATTAGCATTGCAGTGCGGTAAGCTGCATTATAAGAGTTTTTATAACGCAGCACCGCAACGTCCCACTGTGAATGCAGCCAGAGACTGCTATGTTCGGTGGATGGATACCCATTTCAAGACATATGGCTTGATTCACAAAGCCGTGCTAGCGTGTTGTGCACGTTATAAAGCACATAACAGTTTTCAAATTTTCGGGCGAAAAAGTTACATGCTTTATAACGCGCGCAAAACGCTAGCACGGCCGTGCTATGAGTTAGCACGGCTTTGTGAATCAAGCCCATAGAGTGGATGGCCAATATAACAAGGGGACCTGTCTTCTTTAACCCTCCTGGCGGTTCATTTCTGTCTGGAATTAGGAGTCAAAAGCGGTACATTGTTTTCAAGAATTTTAGGACCTCCTATTCAAAAGTTATAACTCACCAAAATATGTCAGAATAAAAGCATGGTAGACATTTTACATATAAATAAAAGACTGGAACACAAATTTGCAGGAAAAAATAAATTTATCAATAAAATGAAATAGCAAAACTGTACAAATAAGCAGCAGATTATATATATATATATACAATAATCAGTACAGTATATACAATAATTAGTACAGTATATCCCTAGTACACCTCCCGTGTGTGATAAATCTTAAAGCATGGAACGGGACACAGGCCGACATCACAGTCCGGGCAGTAAAACCGGGTTTCTTTGCGGACTTTCTTCCCCTTGCTATCCGTCTTGCTGCAGCAAACCACACACATTCTTGTTGGTGTCGCTTTTTTTGGAGTGGGTGGGATGTATTCAGAAAAGTGGCGGCCAGTGAGGCGCTCCGGATTGACCACATATGATGCACGGCGCCCAACTCGCACATCTGATGATGAAGTTGGGTACTTTAGGCATATGGTTTCACACAGTTTCCATATGAAGTCAGCATGTGATCCTGGCCTTTCACTGCGTTGCTTATGCAAGATGAATGCATTCCACAATGCCTGTTCCAGCAGATGACGAAAAAAATTTTTATAGTACTTTTTCTGCTGTTTCCGCACTGCGGGGTAGTATGTCATCGCCTGGTCAGCTCGGTCCACCCCACCCATTGTATGGTTGTAGTCCAGGATAACTTGCGGCTTGTCCAGGACTTTCCCTCCTCACGTTCTGGTGGTGACAGAGGATGCATCGTGGACTGTGCTGAGCGCACACACGTCCCTCTTGTCACGCCAGCGGAGTGCCAACATTTTTCCCTTCTGCCAAGCCACAATGTCCCCAGATTTTAGCTTTTGCTTGGCGAAGGCAGTAGGCATTTCTCGCCGGTTAGGACGAACGGTGCCGTAGGCGTCGGTTTTGTTCCTGATAAGAAATTCAAACAGTTCAGGTGAACTATAAAAATTGTCCGTCGTCAAACAATACCCCTTATTCAAAAGTGGCTCCACCAAGGACAGCACGGATGAAGTCGCCAGCCCGTAATTGCTGAATGCAGGGTTGAACTGTGTCCCTTTCCCGGTGTACAGTACGCTGTTCCAGATGTATCCGGTGGCAGACTCGCATAAAGTGTAGGACTTTACTCCAAACCGGGCCCTCTTGGATGCGATATATTGGATCCAGGACAGTCTGCCCTTGAAGGCCATCAAGCTTTCATCCACACTTATGTCCCTCTGGGGTACATAAGTGTTGCGGAAGTTTTCCATGACCAGCTGATGAACCTCCCATATCTTCTTTAGCTTTGGCGCAGGGTGGGTGGACTCATCAAAGGCAGTGTTGTCTGCGAAATGCAGAAATTTCATAATGAGTCCAAAGCGGTACTCTGACATGACCGTGCCAAAGAACGGGGTGGCGATGACTTTGTTGGTCGACCAGTACCATTTCTGCAGGGGTTTCCCCACCACCCCCTGCAGAATAATCAGTCCAAGGAACCGCCACAAATCCTCCTTCGTAATTGGCTCCCACATCCTGGTCCTGGAAAGGGGCCTTCGTGGAGCAGCAATTTCTTGCGCGGCGTAGCGGTTCGTCTCCACCACGATTTTGTCAATGACAGCGTCACTGAAGAACAGCTGCAGGTAGGCCAGGGGGCAGTGTTCACAAGCAACCTTCAGGCCGGGTTCCCCAGTAAAAGGGAAACGGGGGGGCGGTGGTGGGGCCCGAGTGGTGTTGACTGGGCACCAAACTCGTGCGTCACTGACCTCCGTGTCGCTGGAGATGGAGTCGCTGTCACTCTCGCTGTCGGACGACAGGTTGCCAGGCGCATCACTGTCACTGGAGTCCTCCAGCGACGGCATATCCGGATCGCTGTCCTCTAACTGCATCAGCGCTTCCGCTGTGAGATGCCTTGAAGATGACGCCATAGCAGGTGATGGGCAGGTGGCAGGAGAAGAGCGTAGTAAAAATCCAGGCAGAGGTCGGTACAGGCGGCAGGCAGAGTAGTCGAAATCCAGGCAGAGGTCGGTACACAGAAATCCAAATTGGGCAGAATCAGCAGGCAAAGAGCGTAGGTCAAAGTTCAGGCAGAGGTCGGTACACGGAAATCCAATCGGGCAAAATCAGCAGGCAAAGAGAGTAGGTCAAAGTTCAGGCAGAGGTCGGTACACAGAAATCCAAAAAATCCAGCAGATCACAAAGATCAAAGCAGATCACAAAGATCAAAGCAGCTCACAGCTCACAGCTCACAGCTCACAGCTCACAGCTCACAGCAGGGATGCAAGTGGCAACAGTGTATTGGATACACATGTAATTCATACATGTGTATCCAATACAATGCACTTTAGGGCCAATGAAAAATCATCCTTTTCAAATTTCCCGCCCACCCCCATGACGTCACGCCGCCCGACGTCACGCTGCTTGCTCTGATTGGCCGCCGGGTCCCCAGGAGCATTCTGGGGCGAGAGGGGGACCCGGAGGCCGGAATTCGTAGAGAGGAAGCGGGGAGAGCCCGCAGAAGAAGAGGGGACAGCCGCTGCTGCTGGGGGAGCCAGGCAGGAGTCCCTGGGGAGCGCCGATCGCGCTAGGGACTCCCGCAGAAGAAGAGGGGAGATGCTGCTGGGGGAGCCAGGCAGGAGTCCCTGGGGAGCAACGATCGCTCTAGGGACTCCCGCACAGCAGGTATTTGCCGCCTCCGCGAGCCGCCACTACCCCCGATCACATGGCCGCCGGGTCCCCGCTAGATTACAGGGGATCTGGGGATCCCGGCGGCCAAACACACATGCTGCATTGCGGGGGACAGATGCAGGAGTCCCGCTGAGCAGTGCCGATCGGCGCGCGGGACTCCTGCACAGCGCACAAAGCTATTTTTAGCCACCCCGACCTGAGCTCGGGATTACCATTAGTTGCATGCATTTCCTACCCCGAGCTCAGGTCGGGGTTACCGCCAGGAGGGTTAAAGGACACCTGAACTAAAAGAAATATGGAGGCTGCCATATATATTCCCATTTAAACTATACCAGTTGCCTGGCTGTCCTTCGAATCTTTCATGCATCGGTTGTGTCTGAATCACACACCTGAAACAAGCATATGGCAAATCCAGTCAAACTTCTGTCAGAAATCATATGACATATACACGTGTTTAGAGTCTATGGCAAAAAGTATCAGAGGCAAAGGATCACCCGGACAGCCAGGCAACCTGCAAATCAATGTGGCAGCTTCCATAACCCACTCCCCTCAGTAGTTCTTTAAATAATCCCCAATTCATACAATAATGATTCCTATAAAGTTGCTACAGTATACATTTGCACAAAATTAGCATAACATAAAGTTGTTGGATTCCCATTTATTATCCCTACATATCACAACTTTTCAAGACATTTTTTACAGCACCTATCTATTCCATCAACATTTTGAATATCATTTTGTACTGTGTCACTTTTGTTTGTTTTATTTGTTTGTTTCATTAAAAGACTCATGAGGCAAAAGATCTAATCTATTTTTTGCTCACCTGGGGCTTCTTCCAGCCCATAACAGCCATGTCAGTCCCTCGCTGCAGCTCCGGTCCTCCTCACTGTCCCGCTGGCTGTCTGTAAAGAGCCGCAGACGGGTCGTCTCTTCTGCAAGTGCCCGTGTGTCCACGTTATTTAGCATCTACTGCGCATGCACAGTAGTTGTGCACAGATGCAGTACGCGCCAGATGATGTGGACGTGAGCCAGTGCGCGGGCACGGAAAAGCCAACCCCGCCAGTGGGTCACGATCATTACAGGAGGCCAGCGGGACATCAAGGAGGACCAGAGCTGCGCGGAGGGACTTAAACGGCTGTTTGGGGCTGGAAGAAACCACAGGTGAGTAAAAAGTAGATTAGACCTTTTGCCTCGTGAGTCCTTTAAAGAAAAAAAAACAAAGACTTTATTCAAAGTTGCAGACACGTATACAAAACAGCATTTACAGGTTGCGACATGCATGCACAAGCAGATGATGTAAGAATATTATAGATACAAACTTTTGATGTGTCATAAAAAGTATAAAGGGATTTAAAGGTCCTATCTCCAACCTCCTCTTTCTGTGGAAAGTTATCGCCAACTTGAAGCCAGGTTCTCAAGAAACGGTATCCTTGAATCTCTTCAACCTAGCTTTAGAAACCATCCCAGCTGTGAAACAGCCATTCTCTCCCAGATCTGCAAAGATCTGCTCATGACAAGAGACAGAGGTCAATGTTCCAGTGTTCCCAAGTTTCCATTTAAGCCATGTTATCTCCACATTATTTTCTCCTTTTTCCCCTCATCCTATTCCATAGCAGAAGGGCAGAAGTGTGTTTAGTTTAGTTTTTTTGTTAAAAGAGGAGCCACTAGGTGGCAATATGGACTAACTGAATACTGATTACTGTATAAAGTGATACAACTTATTCTGCCTAGTGAAGAAAAACATTTCTATCTACTGATTGAAATATACTATATATAGCATCAGTCAAAAACTAAGTAAAATGGATCTACGTTAGTTAATAGAAACATTTGAAGATCTGATAAATCCAGAACAAAATGTCAGATTAAAGTTGTTGTTGACTAGTTTATTGACTAATTGTCACAGTAAAGCAGACCAACATTTATACAGTAAACAAAACAATTTAACATGCAAAATACAAAATAACAAATACCTACGAGAATTTAAAAGGAGGAACCATAACCAAATAACCAGGGGCTTTAAAGAAATGTAAAAAAAAAATTGTGAGCAACAAAAATAATGGGAATTGTTATTGGTTATCAGTTCGGTTTTTTTTAGTAATTTCTTTATTAAAAAGGAAAATCATCAGTTTGCTATGAAGGCATGAGTCAATTTATAAACTAGGTAAGTCTTCCAGGAAGGGAGTGAGGGGGTGGAAGTGGCACTCCTGGCATTCCTTTGTGAACATCCATGAACTTGACTTGAAAAGCTTTCTTGAAGTGCATTATACTCTGAAATGTTGCATATTTCACAATGAAAAGCTAAAAAGATATTTGGAGTAGTTTACTAGCACATCAGATTGTTCTACTAAAATGGATAGTGAGCACATTTATGAAATTCTTATAATTGATTTAAATTGCATCATTATCTTCCACGACCCTGCACAGAGAAAGAAACAAACACGGGTATATACAAATACAGACACTGCTATATTACACAGAGTTGGTAGACTCACAACATGGGCCACAAGTTACAAAAAAAGGGAGAACCTTACCTTTGTTATAAAGGAATAGAATAGCATAGTGAAGGCCCCTATACCTAACTACCTATACTGAAGATCCCTATACCTACTTACCTATACTGAAGGCCCCTATACCTACCTACCTATACTGAAAGCCGCTATACCTACCTATAGTGAAGGCCGCTATACCTAACTACCTATACTAAAGACCCCTATACCTATCTACCTATACTTAAGGCCACTATACCTACCTACCAATACTGAAGACCCCTATACCTAGCTATCTATACTGAAGGCATCTATACCTAGCTACCTATCTTGAAGGCATCTATACCTAGCTACCTATGCTGAAGCAAAGCCCCCCGCAAAGCAAAGCCCCTGGGCCCAGCAAAGCAAAAGCCCCCAGCAAAGCAAAGACCCTGGGCCCCAGCCCAGCCTAGCAAAGCCCCCGGCAAAGTAATGCCCCTGGGCCAGCAAAGCCCCCAGCCCAGCCTAGCAAAGCCCCAGCAAAGCAGAGCCCCTAGGCCCCAGCAAAGCAGAGCCCTCAGGCCCCAGCAAAGCAAAGACCCTGGGCCCCAGCTCAGCAAAGCCCCATAGCCAAGCAAAGCAAAGCCCTCAAATCAGCACAGTTTACAGCCAAGCAAAGCTTCCAGCTCAGCAAAGCCTAGTAAAGCCCCCAGCCCAGCAAAGCGCCTAAAAATGCCCCAGCCAATTGCCCACCCCAGCAAAGCCCCCATCAAATCACCCAGCAAAGCCCCAGGATAAGCATCACTGCCAGCCAGGCCGGCACAGCATCACCACCAGCCAGGCAGCCCAGCATCACCACCAGCAAGCTCAGCATTACTGCCAGACGAGTACAGCACACAGGCCAGCCAGCCGAAAACATACAGAAGCCAGGTGAGGGGCTTATTTATGTGAAATACTGCCTATTGAATATATTTAAGTTACACCACTGCTATGTTCAAGTAGATTTGGCCCCACCTATGACCACGTCCACTTTCTGCGGCATGACCACCCCCATTTTTGCCGCACAATCATTCCGGATCTCCTAAGAACCTAGAAACGCCCCTACTCGTAAGAAGTCTTGTATATGTGAATGGTAGGTGGTGATTTTAGGTTATTATGCTGTTGTTGATGATTCCAGGTTATTATGCTGTTGCTTATGTTTTAGAGCAGAGAAAAATTTCTGAGTTAAGGTCCACTTTAAATAAAGGGAGGCCAAGCCTCCCAGAATACTTGCAAAAATATGATCAGTCCTGAAAGCAGCACAGCTTTCCACAATCAGGTGTATATATGGTTTTGGTCTAAATGTTTGTTTTCCACTGTAGAGGGTACGCATCGTGTGTTTGTATATGCCGCTATGATTAAGTACCTTGCGTAATCAAAAACGTGTTAACTGTTTTCAGTGGACATCTCAATAAGGGATGCTAACACTTTGTACACAGTGCATGGTGCAGACTCTGTGGATGACTTGCAGCTTTAAAGGCGTTGGAGTTCACCTCTGTGGGTTGCTGTTTGTTTTTGTAATCTGAGGTGAACCTCGCTTTTTTCTTCTGTTCATATTAAGTATGTCTGAAATGTCCTTTTTCAATTGAGTTACTTTCTCACTGTGGTTGTCCTCATCCCTGAGGTCGTTCTGTAGAAGAGTAAGGATGTGATGCACCCATGCCTTGTGATATCGCTTCCCTTCATTTAACTTAAGATTGTCTAAAATGTCCTGTACAAAGGAGAAAAATTCTTCATCTTCTGTAGTTTTCATGACAACTTTCAGGTTTTTCTGATGCTTTATCAGCTTGTCGATGTTCTCTTTTCCATGCTCAGTAAAAACATTCATGCACAATCTAAAATTAGACATTAGGATATGAATTTAACTTTTTAATATTGGTTTAGGTTTTGCATAAATGTAAGTTAAGTTTTTTGAATAGATGCTAATACTGTTAAGGAGACCATCTAAAGATACAATTTTGATTGTGCAATCTTACCAAATGTGGTAGAAGAGTAAATTGAGTGAATATACTTTGAACAGATACTTTAGGTAGTCCCTTAAATTACACGGTAAGAGTAAGATTGTGCAATGAAGATTTTGTCATTAATAGGAACCTTAAAGAGAATCTGTATTCTAGAATTCTTACAATAAAAAGCATACCATTCTATTCATTATGTTCTCCTGGGCCCCTCTGTGCTGTTTCTGCCACTCCCTGCTGCAATCCTGGCTTGTAATTGCCAGTTTTAGGCAGTATTTACAAACAAAAAACATGGCTGCTAACCAGCATGTGATAGGCTGAGAAGAGCTCAGTCTGTGATTCATACAGAGCCTGCAGAGGGCATGGAGAGGGTGTGTATAGCTTCTACCTATCACAAGCAGAGCAGCACATTCCTGCCTGAGTGCCTGAGCCCGACAAAGCCGTCAAAGGAAAGAAGATTAGATTATATAACAGAGATAATACAGCCACTGTGCAACTAGGAAAGCCTGCAGTAAGACAGACCACATTAAAACAGGTATAGGAACTTATAGGATAGAAGAAATAAGGCTGAAAATGTTGTTAGAGTCTCTTTAAGGTAACTAAGCAGTAATTTTTTTAAAACTTATCAAAAGAACCTCTCCTAAGGGAGGTTTGTAAACTGTGTGGGCTTTTGGGGGTGCAGCAAGCATTCACTTACCTACGGGGGCTGCTACTTAGGCCCCCATATTTTCTCTCCCTGTGCTGCAGAATGATCAAATTTCTGAGACAAGATGTGGAGCAGCTTGAAGGAGTTATCAGGCAATAGTAAGTAAAATAAGGGCTACTTGCCCGGGGCTTTGTCCAGCCCCAAGGTCCCAGCATGTCCCTTGCCGCAGCTCTGCGGTGAGCCGTTTGTCGCCGCTGCCTCTCGGTCCCCGGCGATGAGGTCAGGCCGACCTGGAGGTCAATCACCGCCACGTGGACCGGAGTGTATTGCGCAGGCGCTGTAGTTCTGTACCTCCAGGTCGGCGTGGCGTCATCGCAGCAGCATATGTAGAATAAAACTCCCTGCCCCCATACCCGTTGTAATTGAATTGACATGTTCTTGAAATCGGGTGCAGATCATGCAGGTGGTCTGTTCTACATAAAAACGGTTGCATGAGCAGATGACGGCATACCCTGTGTTTTTAGATCGGCAATGCAAGAATTGTTTAAAATCCCCTAATTTGATTACGACGGGTGAGGGGGCAGGGAGATTTATTGTACATATGTGTGATTGCCACAATGGGAATGCAGATTCCTTGCAATTTTTGGGCTTAAAGCAGATCCCCATACCCCATAGGGGAGGAGATCATGAACAGGCATTGCTATAACAAGAAGCTAGATTGATTTCTGGCCTGTGGTCTTCTAGGGTTAAATGAGAGAAACAAGCTTCACTGCTTTCTCTCTAAATACTAATGTGTTTTGTCCTGCTTCTCTATCTTTAATTGTATTCAAGCTGTTTCTTGCTGTAATGTAATATGTTTATACTTCTGAATCACTGTCTATTGTATCCTAGATGATTGTGTCCCCTTGTATATGGCCAGCAAATGGTTTATGATCGCCATAGCAAAAAGCCTCTACGTGCAGCCAATGGATGGGCGGGCAGTGACGCCAGATCCGGTGAGTGACGACACGCAGTATGCGGGGAGACTTGCCGCTCACCTATTGGTGTGAGCAGCGTGCATGTCACTTCCGGTAGGCGGAGCCTATATGCCAGGACATCGCAGCGGCGTTTGGTGGGCGTTGCATACTGCCGGGATGGCGGTGAGTGAAACCATTTAAAGCTAGACAATACTTGGGTTAACTTGTTCCTTATATCTGCCTCTGAAGAAGTTTTCTTAGCGAAACAGCTGTCAGTCATCCCCTCACCCCCACTATGTACTCCTATTGTGCTGCACAGCGTGAATTAAAAGGTATCTCACTTTGCTAGTACAGTGCCTCTGCTCCCTCTCTTTTCACACTTATGGGAGAAAAGCGCTTTACATATGTTATTGTATTGTATTGTATTGTATTGCAGAACTGCAGTTTGAAAATTATATAGCGCATCACTGACTCCTGCAATGCATGGCAGGGATGTCCAATGTTTGCTGGGAGATGTAGTTCCCATTAATTTACAGTCTGGCTGGGAGAAGAGGCAGGCATTGTGGCTGAAGAGGGAGATTGGGACGGAGCAGCTGCCGGGACAGGTGTGTTATTTTGAGGCAGCTGAGCTACAAAACATGTAGGCGCCCAGGGGAGCAGTTGGGGTAGACCACATGGGGTTTTCCCGGCAGTGCTGGGGCCCCTGGAGTGGTCGGAGCCCTGGGGAAACTGCCCCTTTTTCTGCAACTACTGACTGAACAACTTCCGCGGCATGTCCCCAGCATGCATTGGGGCGTTATATCATCGCGTTATATTAACGTGGGAATTTTACCCTGGAGAATAGAGAAGATAGAGGCCTCTATTTTTTTCAGAACCCATCTCTCTTGTTTGTTTACAGTCCTTATCATCACGGTGCAGATCTTATCAGCACCTCATCAGTAGTAGTACAAACTAGCGATGAGTTATTTCTTAACACACAATACGTTTTTCCTGTTCGACTCTCCGCTCAATCATTTTTTCCGCTCGATTCTCCACTCGATTCTCTTATCTTTCGCTCGTTTTTCTATGAGAAATCGAGCGGTAAAACGATCGAGAGGAATATCGGACATGACGGAATCTATCAATCGAACGCATCTACCGAATGGAAAAACGTAACATGTGTACCCAGCATAGTGTAAACAAAGTAAGTCACATGCCAGTATATAAACAAAGCTTAATCAGTAATATTATATAGTATAGTAATATTAAATCATGAATCAGAGTATGCTTTTAAGACATTTTAACTTAAAACGCATAAATATTGCAATATTTTAAATGTGGATCCAAGACCATTACTGACAGCATTTTAAAATAAGAGTTACACTGGATCAAGGCCATTCTTTTCAACACTGTCCTCATGTTCCCCATTTGTGTGAGATAAAGTTAAAACATGACTCTAAAAACCAAGATAGTTGTGTTTGTCTGATCTGTTCAGGTATTGACTGCTAACACTCCACTTTGTACTCTAACCATCTAAGGGCTCCTTTTCACTCGAAGCCGCGGACGTTTCCGATTCGCAGCTCCTGTTCTGTCACGTAGCCGTAGCCAAAATTTATAAACCGTGCCATGCATAATGAAGCTTCCTTAGACAAAGCTCTACAGGAGGGAAGCAAGGCTCCCAAAGCACCATGGGAAAAGCGGTAGGGCTAAACAGCCGAACTACTTGGGGAGTGCAGAAAGGACTTCATTTAGAGAAGAAGCATCCAAGCACCTGACTGCATAGTGAAAACAGCTATTTATATATATTTACATATTTTTGTAATTAGAGGGAAGGAGGGCTCAGATATTCAAATCCCTGGATATCTGCTCTAAAGTTGTAGTGATCTTGTCATACCTAGCACTATCCTGAACTGTAGAGGTGTTGGCCTCTACATCACCATTACCAGGGACATTGGACATTGAATGGTCTCTTAAATGTTAATGGGCTACAGATATAATAAATAAGAAATCAAGAGAATTAGTCAAGTATTGAGTAAAGGGAAATGTGAGTGATGAACTAAATATTTTGTGTAACAGGCATTTTACACTTGTCACAATGGCTTTCCTTTCCTTCATTTCAAGGTAGGTGTCCCTCAAAGTGCACATGGACAATTACCTCAGACAGCAGTCACTTAATGGACATGATTACTTGTGACCAGAAAGCAGCAACATCACATCACAGGCGCTTTTGGGTCAGGATGATACCATTTACTGACTAACTTAAAAGAATAAGAGTAAGCAAGCTTTTAGCTGTGCAAGCTTTCGTCAGACTGAAATTCTGTTTGCTCATATAAATACTCACATGAGTTTCTTCAGGCTCTGATTCATCTCCAGGCTGGACACCATATTTTCTGTCCCAACATCTTGTATGTCATTATCACACAGGTTTAATTTCTCTACAGATGTATTCATTTTTAGAGCACTCCATATATGTTGTACTCCAGCTGGTCCAAGATGGTTGATTGCTAGACTGAAAGTGCAAAAATAGGACTAAATGTAAATTCCAGCCAATTAAGCTTATGATTACAAATGAGTTTACAAACTAGTTTTACTTGTTTTTTTTTAAATGGATCATAAAGCGGAACTGTAGAATTCAAATTAAACACATTGTTTCACTTACCTGGGGCTTCTGCAAGCCCCCAGCAGCAGTCCTGTCCCGCGCCGAATCTCCACGAGTCTCCGTTCCCCCGCCGCCGCTCCGTTCTGTACCTTGACTTGTAAGTCGATGCCAGCGCAGCCCTGCCAAGCGTATCCTTTCTTCGCGATCCCCTCTGCAATATCGAGGAACGCGAAGAAAGGATACGCGTGGCCAGAGCAGGCAGAGCAGGTGCAGTGGCCCGGCAGTGAAACCAAAAGTAGCTGGCGGCGGGAGAACGGAAGTTCGTTGAGGAGCGGCGCGGGACAGGATGGCTGCTGGGGGCTTGGGGAAGCCCCAGGTAAGTGAAACAATGTGTTTAATTTGAATCTACAGTTAGGCTTTGAGTAAATAGTGTTTAGAAAAAAAATGTTAAAAAGCAATTTGCCCATCCTGAGTATCATAGCTAGACAATCACTAGAACCAACCTTTCCGTCAATGGTAACTTAACTGATAACTTATGTTCCCACTTTATAATTGGCCTGATTTAGCAAAGCTTCTCCCACACTCCTAGATTTGCCCTGGTGCTTTCATGCCCTCCATATATAAGCCTCACATAACAAGTTCCACCATCATGCCACCATCATAACTCCCCCAACTCCAAACATAGGTGCATTCATCTTCCCATTTAAAAATGTAGCTTCGTCTAGTGCAGTAGGGGCATGCATCAAGTGATGTCACTTGATATGTGCTGAGAGATAGTGATGAGGTTGTGAGAGGGAGGCTATAGAAAGTCTGACAAAGGATCAGATAAATATGACAGATTGTCAATACTGGCTGAGCCGGCCTCTGTATAGGGATGTGCCGGCCTCTGCATAGGGATGTGCCGGCCTCTGCATTGGGATGTGCCGGCCTCTGCATTGGGATGTGTCGTCCTCTGCATAGGGATGTGCCGGACCCCTGCATTGGAATATGAGGATACTGGGATTGGCAACTGAACATGGGTCTCAGCTGAACTCTGTGGAGTAGGGGCCCAGTCGCAATCCCTGTTCTGATGCTATTGGCTAATCTCCCTTCAAGGGTTAATCTAAAATTCCATGCAACATGTTAAAACTTTGTCATGTTTGTGCACTGCAGGGGAAATGCCAACATTCCTCTGCTGTCACCCAGGACCAGCCATGGAACCCCAGAAAAAGGATCCCCAGGAAATGAAAATCAGTTTACCCTCTCTGTATGGAACAAATGTCCTTATTATACAACATAGTGATAGGTGAGTTGATTTAGAAGCGAGAACAGGACATCTTAATATAAAAGATGGGTTTGTTTTTCTTCTTTATCAGTCTTTAGAATATATTTTCTCTATTAAGATTTTGTTCAGTGCTCAGCATTGAACAACGTTTGTATTTACACTTTTTACAACCTTAGGCATGTGGCTTCCCTTCCATGTGTAGCCCTTTTTTGTATATAGTAGACACTGCTTCCTTGTGCAGCATCCCCCCTCCAATACATGTGCAGCTCCCTCTTCATATACAAGAGTCCCAATCTTTCATGTACAACTCCTGTGGATAGCATCTCCTCTCTTTCCTGTGTTCCTCCACATATGTAGCCTCCCTATTTTAACTGTAGCTAACGCTTCTGTATGCAGCAGCCCCATCTCCCAGATGCAGTCACCTCCTTGCGCAGCAACTGCCCTAAGCCTTGGCCAATGTGGCCTCATTATTATTACCCTCAATATGTCCATTTTCATATCCTATGCATCCCTAAGTGACATATACTGTATAGTTAGTGGTAGGTGCAATACTGATCTTACAGAAAAAGGGTAAATCCTTTATTCATGTCCAGTCTTGTTAAGAAGCATCAATGGATGTTTATTTGCTTTTTCCCTTCATGTTATTGGATATGTTTCCCTCATATGTAAATTGTAAATATCTCACTTGCACAATTGCTCATTAAACATTCACTATTTATTACTATAAAGAGAAGGAAATTATATGAAAGAGCTTTACAATAACTTACAAAAGTTCTTTTATGGCACATTGCGGATGCTCGAGAATATTCTTAATAACTATTCCAGATTTGGAGGTCAGCATATTCGAGGTTAATCTTAAAGAAAGGAAAACATTCATTACAATTATGAAAATAGAATATTGGTGGAAATACGGTATACACTTTTGCAAAATATCTTCATGAAACAGTGAGTACAACACAGCGCAGTAAACAACAGGCAGGCTGTGTTTTCCTCTTGGTAGAGAAACTAAAACATTCTCTGATTCCGTGAGACCACTATGGTCAATGAGATGCAAATAATTGATGCAGATTCAGTTGATGCAGATTGGTTGCATATTGGATGGTAGTTTTATGTAAATGAATACAGTTTTAGATGAAGCAGTCAAATGCAGCAGCTGCTGCATTATAACAAGTATAAACCTGATTAATGTTTCCCAGTCTTTTCTTTTACTTTTGGGACCTGGGAACAGGAAAACATAGCAAACCATTTTCTGATGGCTTACAGTGATCAGGTCAATAGAAGATAATTTGCTCTTAGGGCCATTCCTAGCCTTTTTGTCACTCCAGTCAAGAAGCCCTGTGCCCCCTCCCCTCCTCCCCCCCCCCCCAAATAAACCATGTGCCATATAAGGTGGATGCATAATACAGGATACAAACATCCTGCCAATCCTGTTGCATTTTGTTGCCCATCCCCTTCCTGCATTCCTCCTATATGCAGAGTATAATGCAGCAGAAGCTGTGCTCTCCCCTTTCTGCTGGACTCCAGTGCTGTGCTTCCACCTGTCCGCTTGACGCTCAGCCTAGAGCCTGGCATCTTCTGCCACATGTAGAGTAATTACACATGACATGAGGGAAGTGAGGTGCCAGCACTAGAGGGAGCAAGAGACAGACAGGATGGCCACAAAGGCACAGCGTTGGACTTTGGTGGGGAGGTTAGAGCACAGCTTTTGCTGGGCTATACTCTGCATTTACACACAGAGCTGGGGGAACGCAGGAGGGGATGGAGACAGGTAGTGGCACAAGGGGACAGAAGGAGGCAAAGGGGGACAGAAGGAGGGGCAAGGGGGAACTGAAGGAGCCACAAAGGGGGACCAAAGGAGGCGCAGGGGGACAGTAGGAGGCACAGGGGGACAAAAGGAGGCGCAGGGGGACAAGAGGATGCACAAAGGGGTACAGAAAGAGCCATAAAGTGGGGCAGAAGAAGGTACAATGGGGGACTGTTTGAGTCACAAATGGGGTAAGAAGGAGGCACAGGGGGACTGAAGGAAATACTAGAGGACTGAAAGATGCTCAAAGGGGAACAGAACGAGACACAAGGGGGGACAGAAGGAGCCAAAAAGAGTGACAGAAGGAGGCGCAAGGGGTCAGAGGGACACATGGGGGGCAGAGGTGGCAAAGTGGGACTGAAGGAGGCACTGGGCAACTGAAGGAGGTACAAAGAGTGACAGAAGGTGACACAAAGGGGGGGGGGGGAATAAAAATAAATAAAAAATAAAAATAATAGACATATAATGACTAACCTCATTAAACTGTCCCCATTTTATGAAAATATATTAGTTTTAAGTGCAATACAGTGCTTAATCATTAAATATTACTTTAATTATCCTTTGCTTATTGGACCACCAACATTTATTTATTTTATTTAAATATTTTTATTTAATTTATATGTAACATTTTAAATCTTATTTTAATAATTTATCATTATTGAATATTATCTAACGGTGCTTAAGAGTATATTTCAACATGGGAAATTAAGCAAGTAATGAAGTGATTTAATATTACGGCTCTGCCTGCATTACTTGCTGCAGTGTTTTATCACTAATATTCTTTATTTATATGGCGCCAACTTTTTCTGTAGCACCGTACAGAAGTACAAAATAGAGAATAGTGGTATCTCAATTTACAGATGTGAGAGGACTGTGCAAGTATGTTCAGAACTTTGCTTGCCAGTTATTGCACAGAATTTCCACAACCTCCATACAAACACAGGGGATCAGGGGCATAACTAGAGGGGAGCAGCCCCTGTGATTGCAAGGGGGCCCAGAGCTGTGGGGGCACCCCAACTACTAACCTTCCTTTCCTCTGATACAGGGGACTGTAGTTTACATCAGGTGTTTTTGTCGCTACACTTGTTGTAGACAGGGGCGTAGCAATCACCCCTGTGACCCCTGACATCACAGGGGGGCCCCAGAGGCTTTGGAGGCCCTTCTTCCCTCTCCCCAACCACATGTTCAGCCAAGTAGCAAAAAAAACTCCCATTCACTCACAAAAACCATCCTTGCCACCGCCTCCTACCATGCAGCGTAACGAGTAGTGGGAGCATCTGTGATTTTTTCCTGCTTCTAGATGTGGCTTCACAGCAGAACACTCTTTGCTGCCATTCACCGGCTCCTGATCATGTGACCCGCATGGGGTTTGGGGAACGAGGGGACCCCATGCTATCATTTTTGCAGGGGGGGCCCTATTAAGTCTAGCTATGCCCCTGGTTGTGGGTGTGAAGATCATGATGGTCACACTTGTTTTATGACCCTTGTGAGATGGGCCCCAAGGCTGTGAAGGGCACCAGGGGGAGATGGGGGCAAGGAAGGGGTGCCATCAGTTTCCCGGGGGGAGGGGGGCATGAACTGTAGTTATGCCACTGCAGTGGAGTATGCAGTAAACTGCATTTAGCAAGATTACATGTGTAAAGTCTTACCACACAATGAGTGGAGTATAATGCATTGCATGTAATGTATTGCATTCTTTTCTACTCATCATGTGGTAAGACTTTCCATACGTAATTCTGCTTAACACAATTTATTGCATACACTCCGGAGTATTTTCTCAAAAATATGCTATTATTACAGTCAACTTTTAAATGTTGAAGGTACTTTGTACTGGATTTCAAGGCTTAAAGCTAAAGTAACCCTGTATTTAAAAAAAACAAAAAGTCAGATACTCACCTAAGGAGAGGGAAGGCTCGGTCCTAATGAGCTATCCCTCTCCTCTCCCGGTGCCCCCGGTGCTGCGTTGGCTCCTCCGTTCACATCCCCTGCCGAGGGGACTTTGGAAGTCTTTGGGAGCCGAGTGACGAGTCCTCCCGAAGACAGGCGGCGCACACGCGAGAGTGCGTCATAGTGGGCGCGTGAGCAGTGTGGAGTGGTCCGTCTTCGGGAGCACTCGCTCCCGAAGCATTTGCAAAGCCTCCCTTCGGCCGGGAGACAGCGGTATTTGACCGAAACGGTTGAATAACGCTACGGGGGAGCCAGGACAACAGCGGGCACCGAGAGAGGAGAGGGAATGCTCTATGGGACCCAGAGCCTCCCTCTCCTTAGGTGAGTATCTGACTTTTTTTTTAAAAAAACGGGTTCCCATTAGCTTTAAAGGGAATCTGAAGCAAACATTCAAATAAAAAGAGATAACTCACCTAAGGAGAGGGAAGGCTCTGGTCCTATAGAGCCTACCCGGTCTCTTAACGGTGTCCGCGTTCCCCCGCAGGCTCCCTCGTTAGCAGTATACGACTGCAGTCGTAGACTACTCTCTTCCGCTTCCCCTAAGCTTCAGCAGGCTCAGACTTCCGAAGATGGGCCGCTTTGTACTGTGCACGCACACGCGCAAGCACCCTCTCATGTGCACTCACATGTGCACAGTACACAGCCAACAGTCTTCAGGAGCTTGAGTGCTTTTGGAGACTGCCGGAAGTCTCCCGCAGCAGTAGATTCAAATGGGGAGCCTGCGGGGGAACAAGGACACCATCAGGAGAGCGGAAAGGCTCTATAGGACCCAAAGCCTTCCCTCTCCTTAGATAAGTATCTGTTTTTTGTTTTAAATTAGGCTTCAGACTCACATTATTGTAGCAGCAGTAATAACTGATAAATGTATTAGTATATCAATTATTGTTACTTTATATTTTGCAGACTTGTAATCAGCATTACTTACATCACCTCAGATGATTTCCTGATAATGATCTCCAAACACTGCAGGTTTTCATCTCGAAGGTCACACAAAGATAAGTTAAGCTTGTCTAACTTGTCTAACTTTTCCAAACAGTACCGAATTGCTCTAATATCCAAAGCATTGAGTGGCGTATCAAACAAATCCATAGTTGTAAATTGCTTGGAGACATGTTCTTTGACAGAATCATTGTGTACTTCATAGACACAATGAAAAAGTCTCAGCAGTTCTGCCTCTTTGGGGCCATTTTTAAGCCATGTGCTGAAGTAAGTGTTTAATATTAGTACTTCATACGCATTTAACTCCCTTTTCGGCTTATTCAGGCTACTGATATCCTTGTAAGTCATAAATCCCATGACAAAGCTGGTGAAGTTGTGGAATTCTACTTTATGCTTTGAAGGAATGTTCTGTAAAAGGGAAATTGTATTTTGGTGACTTGGAAGTTTCCCTGATACCCAAAAATCTAAACAATCCTCAAATTCCTTTGCCCCTCCTGAATTATGGATTTCCCATACACAGTGTAGTGCAGCAAACATATCCCTGATGCTGGTGTGTCTATACTGCAGTTTGTCACCAGTAGAACTCTTTTTAAAAAAGAAGACACAAAACTCCTGTAGCAGTTGTTGAGTGTGCACACATGTTACACAGAGTTCCTCAAACCTAATGTCTTCTTCACCAGCAACAAGGTTGTCATAGGACAGACATGTTATGTTTCGCACCATTTCTGTAACTCTCTCGAGAACAATTTCATTAGTTTCACAACATGGTTCTCCCTTAACACTGGATGAGATGTTCTTCAGGCAGACCTTAAGAAGAGACACCATCATTCCACTGCGTGTGCTTAGTTTGTCTGCATAATTTGACAAGTCATAGTTTTTAGACAGCTCGCACAAAGCGTTACTGAGAAGAGGGATGGAAGCCAAACTGGACAAGTTATGCTCTTCTATAAAGTGGCAAATATTTTGAGAAATGTCATCTCCTGAACAGGATTTTTTACAGAACTCTTTGATTTCATCATCTGAAAATTCTTTAATTATAAATGTCCTTTCAAAATACTCCTTTGTGACAGCTAAATTTACACTAGTTACACGAGAAGTTACCAAGACATTGGTATTTGGTAGAAGCACTTTGGATAGGATGTTCAAAATTAGTTCTTCCATGTTTAGTGGCGTATCATTGTCAATGCTGTCTTGGGAGGATTTAACATTTGTTAATTTAAATTCATCCATGCCATCAAATATGATAAGAAGTTTTCCTGATTCTAAAAGGTTTGGCAGTGCAGGCTCCAGCTCTTTACATTTGCTTATCAGAAGCTCATTCACACTCATCGGTGTCTTGATCATGTTGAGCTCAGTGAAAGTGAAATAAATCACACAATCATAGACTATTTTCTGCTGCCCCGAAGCCCACTGTTTCTGAAGACCTTCAACGAAGTGGCTTTTTCCTATTCCTGCTTCTCCTGCTAAAAGCATCCTCTTGGAGGACAGCTTCATGGATTCCTTTGTGAACAGTTTTTCAGATGATATTGCATCTGAATCCTTCTGAGTCCTTGTATTGAATAGTGTATGTCTTGGTTCTAGATGTTGTGTCCTCCATTCTGGAATTAAGAGTGTTCTGGGCATATAGCTGCTTAAAAGATCACTAGAAGTCTTGAATAATTCTTTAATGCGTTTTCTGTAACTTTCAATAAATTCTGCAAAAAATAAGGACATTCACTGATTTGTCATGAGAAAACAGTAAAGGGTATATCTTTTGAAAACTACTATTCCTGTCAATGTCACAGTGGACCTGATTTATCATTGTATTCTTTTTTGATTTGGCATGTTTAAAGCAAACCTGTAAAACTTATCTTTCTGCTTAACAAAATGCCATTTTTAAGAGTAGGTCATGAGAAGCTCACTACTATTACTTATAATAACTGAATCCATCTTCCTCAGTGTGTCAGGTAACCCTGAAAACTCAGGTACATTATCTCCTAATGGAAAACTTAGGAGAAAAAGTGAATTGAATCTTTGTGCATTATGGTGTTTAGACCTAAATAAGGCACACACAAAACCAAAAGCACACGGCTGAAGTTATGCAAATTTGCTGTACTCAATAACAAAATTATCACTGCAGAACTATGAAACTAATTTATCAAATGCTTAACCACTTCACCACTGAGGGGTTTTACCCCTTGAGCACCAGAGCAATTTTCACCTTTCAGCGCTCCTTCCATTCATTCGTCTATCACTTTATCACTACTTATCACAATTAAATGAACTATATCTTGTTTTTTCCGCCACCAATTAGGCTTTCTTTAGGTGGGACATTATGTCAAGAATTATTTTATTCTAAATATGTTTTAATGGTAAAATAGGAAAAATGTGTGAAAAAATTCATTATTTTTCAGTTTTTGGCCATTATAGTTTTTAAATAATGCATGCTACTGTAATTAAAACCCATGAAATGTATTTGCCCTTTTGTCCCTCCCTAATTACAAGCCCATAGTTTATAAAGTAACAGTGTTGTACCCTCCTGACATAAAAATTTAAAAAGTTCAGTCCTTAAGGTAACTATTTATGTATTTTTTAATTGTAAATGTTTTAATTTTTTTTTAATTACAAAAAAAAAAAAATGGGGAGCGTGGGAGGTAATGAGTTAATTTTTTGTGTATAAGTAATGAATTTGTATGTGAAAAATGCTTTAGGGTGTAGTTTTACTATTTGGCCACAAGATGGCAGTAACTTTTTGTTTAATGCGACCGAGGAAGTACTAGGAGGCTGGGAAAGTTTTTTCTTTTCACAATGATCGCGGACAAGCAGCGGATCATTGCGGGGCTTAGATCAACGAACGGGAATGGATTTTCCTGTTCATTGATCTCCGGGCGAGTGGCGGGCGGTGTGTTTACGAGCGGGAGCACGGGCAGCGGCGGGAGCGCGAAAAGTACGGATTTCTCCATCCCTGGGGGTGAAAGGATGGAATAAGGAACGGAGAAATTCGTACGGGCGGGGGTAAAGTGGTTAACTCTCCTCCTGGTTGTGTATTTCAGTTACATCAGCATTACAATTATTCTCCTAATTCTGATGAACCCACTGTTCATTTCTTTACCACAGTGCACTGAAATTGCCTGGTATGGTGCTAAAGTTACCTGATCCAGGTATTAATTTAAAACTATATTTCCCACCTCTAGTTGTGTACAAAGACATCTCATCTGTCTCTATTTAAGCATGAACATCATTGTGCTCATTTATCCTTTTAGCTTTTAGTTTAATTATTGACCTGCAAGTGCTCCAAGCCGATTTTTTTTAAAAATGTTTATTTTTTTATGTGCCATATTTCCTTACTACCAACTAGTACACTTAGGCAGGACACACATTAAAATCACATGCATTTTGCCGCGTAGCATGAAACTGCGCACCACTGCACATACAATCAAAGTCAAGATTTTTCCCTGTACGTTCACATTTCGATTTTGGTGCTTTTGTGCTGTTAAAATAAAAACAGACACCTTTTTGCTTATTTATCTGCATTCCATGTGTGTTGCTAATTCTATTGTACTTTGTCACAATAACACACAAAATTTAGTGCAAAAACACAAACAAAAATGTGATTGCATTGTGACATAAGCAGAAATTGTCCATGGTATCACACCGTAAAGAGCCATATAATTACAGTTGTTAGGCTCAAGCCATACATAGTTCAGGGACTCTAGAGGAGAATACTAGTATATGTTTGAATGCAGTAGCATGTATTGACCACTAGTGTAGGATGGCAGGAGAGATAGCAGAGGAGCTTTGCTGCCATTGTCTTTACAAAAAAACAAAAAAAATAGTGCCGTGCCCTGATGAAGTTCTTTGACCGGCTAGATCAAATACCTTTTCATCCCTCCTCGAGCAACCGTTGAAAGCACTCTAAACCCTGAATAGTTCCGAAGATGAGCACATCCGTAAGTCCGATGTGTGAGCCTGGGCTTCAGTATGCACAGTAGGGATACGCTGTCTTTGACATAATTCAGGGCCATGAGTACTTCCTAAGGCTGGCCAATGGGGTACAGAGAGGTATTTGGTTGCTGAACTTCACTGGGGCACGGGAGGATTAAGGACTGGAAAGGCTCTCTGCTAGCCTTTCCTCTCCATAGATTAATACTGTACGTAACTATTTTATTTTTGTTTAACTTTAAATGCACTACAATATAGTTGGGCAAAGGATCGAGTGAACAGGTCACCAATGCTGCTGCAGTTAGTTATCTTGCTTCCACTAAATATCCCGTTTGTGTAATTGTTAACTGCCTATGTGAACTTCATCTTTAAACTGCTAATATATATTATTCACCCATTCCCAGATTCCTCAAGCATGTTTTTTTGTTATATTTGCATGCTAATGAAAATTACTTTATTTACTTTACTACTTTATAACTTTAATTAAAATGCAGATTCCTTACCAAAACCAGGAGCTGCTATCAGTAGAACTTCTAATTCTGTAAAAATAAAACATTTATAATTAGAATGTGTTAAAAATAATCTTTAAATCAAACAATTTATTTGTATCAGTTTTGAAGGAGTTGGGTTGAGGGAGCTGGGTGCAGGGGAAAGTGAAAGTAAATTTGCAGATCTTTGTGTTTATTTATTTATCAATGTATACGCATAATTTTTATCAATCATACCATCTTCATCTATCTTCTTTTTCATCTTCTTTCTTTTATAGCAGATGCTAATGAAAGCTAATACTGGTAGAAATGCTGCTCCAATTGCTGTCAAGTAGTATGTTCTAAAGCTTTGTTCTCTGTCTGCAAAAATAAATAATAAATAAATAATTAAAGAAATGAATAAACATTAGATTCCATGTGCTGAATTTACATATGATACCAATAACGATTTTGTATTTCAGTGCATTTTAAGGTCCTGTTCACATACATCCAGCACTGAAACACTGGCTTACAGCTGCACTTCTTCTACAATGAGTAGCAGGCATGGGGTGAGAGACTTTATTTCAGATTGGTGACTTGGACATTTAAACCAAGAAAGTACATTGGTAAACATTTGGTTAAGGAGTACAGGATAGGCAAGCATTCTTGGTGGTTTCTCATAACAACACACCAATCCAGCAATTTAATTATGTAGGCATGGTTCTTGTCCTATAATTCTAGGGCTCATTACTGAACAGCATTTCAATGGGTGCTGGAAATCCTCAACAGTCTATGCTAAATACAAATACATTTGCCTTTGCAATTATTCAGCTTTACATAAGCACAAAGGAACGCCCATGATGCATCACTTCTGCTCAGTGAGTGAATATGCAAAGCATTGCTTTATGTCACTAGAACTAGATTGTGAGCCCCTCTGAGGGACAGTTAGTGACAAGACAATATACTCTGTACATCGCTGCGTAATATGTCAGCACTATATAAATACTAAAATAAATAAATGTCACTGAAAAGCCAAACACACATCCAGATCTGTTGGTGTACAGTATGCCTTTATCCTATTAATCTTACAGAACCATAATAATCTGGTTTACACACCGCTGCTTTGGCTAAATTGTCTTTTGTCAGTGCAAAGCATGGAGGGTGGGGCTTGAGAAAAAGAGGGTTTTACAAACTAGCCAGGTAAGGTAAGCAAGAACCTCTAAGATTTTTGAAGGGTTCAAAGTGATTGTTAGATTCTGGTAGCAGTTAGTCATCAGGGGGTTCTAGTGACAGGCAGATCGTGATAAACAGATTCTAGTAATAGGCAGGTGACCGGTGACAAGAATTGACAAATATTGATATGTAGCAGGTGATACGTGGTGCCAGGTACTTTACTCAGTACTTTCATTTGGAGGTCATCAAAAGGGCTGCCTGGACATATTGTTGCTGGAGTCAGGAGCCTGTGCTAGTCTTACAACTGCATTCATTGTCTCTGCTGGGGTCATTGTTGTTGCCAGTTTCAGAAAGGTACACCCTGGTAAGAAGATTCAGTGGGGGGTCCTCAACAGATGCGGGATGGAGTGGGAAATAGAGGGAGACGCACCACTATATCTCCAGCACGCATCTTAACTAAAATATGAGGCATTCAGCAACCTTTTTCTCCCCAAGTACAAAAGTTTCATCACTGCCTGGCAATGCGTATACTTCAGGGATCGGTAGTGGCAGGGCCACATAACACATTCTGCTTTGTATGTGATATTGCTGGAGGAATGGCAGAAATGGAGGTGGAGGCAGTAGAAGGACTGGTGGAGGAAGAAGAGGAGTGGCATGGCCTATGCTTTTCCACCACACCCCTTTGGGGTGGTACAATGTGCTTTAAAGTGTATTGCAGACCAGTGCTTCCAGTGTAATGTACGGTTGCCTAGTGAGTGGAGTAGCATCCCACTCTGTGCCTGGTGTCCAGCTGTCCATAGTTATGTGGACGTTGTAAGCAAAGGAAAATCCTAATGCCCATTAAACATTGTACATCACATGCTTGTGTGAGAAAAGCAGTGTCAGCTGGGCATTTTCCATCAGCGAAAGCACAGGCAAAGACCACAATCTTGTATGGCAGGAGCTGTAATGCAAGCTGTTTCGCTACACCTTGATTAAGTTCAATATCTTTTGTGTTAGTGTGCAACAGAGAGTACCCAGCAAGAGTTGACAAGCTGCACCTGACCCCTCGGATCCTGCTGCCATGATCTGAAACTTTCTCACAGTTTGATGACAAACTTACAGTCAAATTCTCCTGAGAGCCAGTGGCCATGGGTGTTGGGGGTGGAGTAGTATGAGGAGGTGAATTGCTGCCTAATTATCCTGTATAAGGGAACATGCTGCTTAAGTATGTTTTTTATGGCATATTAAAAAAACAAAAAAAACACACAGGCAGGGAAGTTGTGTACACAGAGGGATGGAAAACCAACAAGATTTTACAGAATATAAAACATGTATATATTTTATTATACCTTGTTCTTTAGTAAATTACAGTATGCTTTTTGAATTTTCTTTGCCACTGCTGGTTTGGTGCACAGAGGAAGATAATCTAAATGCAACATTTATTTATCCTATATATTTTGTTCTGAATTATAGGGGGAAATCTTTTACAGATTTTTATCGTCTTGAAGTAATATTCTGCTTACTTATGTTGCGAAAGAAGACACTCCCAGTGTTATTTTTGGGGAAAATACTTCCTAACTATGTTGTTTAATGGATACCTTATTCCATAAAAGAAATCCAAAACAGACATGTGTGGTGGGCTCTCGTCATGCCCACCGCTCCCCCGTACTCCTCCGTCGCCCTCCGTTTTCGTGCACCGACCATCCAAAGCTACTTGGTGGTGTGTGCTAGCTGTGCTGGGCCAGGGTCACATCACTTTCTTTGTTTTGCACATGTATTGAACCTAGTGGTGCAATCATTATGCCTAATTATGTTGATTTGGGGGTACATGCTGCCTTATAGTGTGGTTTGGGGTACATGCATAATGTTACATTCTAGACATGGTTATTGTGGAAAACAGTATGTTTACTATCTATTTTATTACATCTGATATGGTTGTTAGTGAGGGCTATAAACTGATGTATATACTTTGTAGAGTGCTACCAAATATGTTGGCGCTATATAAACAGTGGGAATAAATATGTTTTATTTAAGCAGCTGTCAGCTAATTTTAAAGTGTCTCCCACCCACAACATAGAGCACAGGGACAAGCAAATGATCAGCAATTTTTTATGGCAATACTGCTAATTCCATTAATGTCTATCCATGCATAAACTGGGGATAGAGAGAGAATAACTCACCTTGGATGACAAGCTCAGTCCATTTTGCTTGGATGTTGTTTAAGGCTACATAGCAGACATATTTACCAGCATCAGATTTATGCAATCTCATTATTAAAAGAGACAGGTTTCCTTTGTTAAATTCCTGCAGGAACATTTGTGTCCGGCCATGGAACTCAGATGCCTGATAATCTGGCTGGTCATAACCAGAATGGAAACTGTGAACAACTGTGTCATTTTCTGTCTGCCAATTCACAGTCAGTTCTGCCATGTGAAATGTTTCTTGATAATGAACAATACAGGGTAGCAGTACATCTTCTCCAACTGTCCCGGTCACCACCTGTGAATGGCATCCTGTGTGATAAGAGCATGCATTCAGCATTCAGAAGAAGCTAATATACAATGAAAACACTGCACTTGTAAGACAGTTTCTTGACTGGTGTGTTTGTTCCTGTATTAAGAATTAGACGTACTCCTCTGGGAGTTTAATGTGTTATATATATATTAAACAATATATTATATATATATATATATATATATATATATATATATATATATATATATATATATATATATATATATATATATATATATATATTGTAACTATATATATATATATAGTTACAAATACATTAGATAACCATTAAGGCATATGTCTTTCATTGATAAAACCTCATTTTTATTATCACAATTAAAACCATTTCAACATAGACATCTTAAATTGGCCCTGAACAGAAGGAAAAAATGGCTTCCCCAGCCCCCCTGTAATCTGTGAGGTCCCTCGGTTCTCCCGCTGGCAACTCTGTTAGTGCGCAAGCTAGCCAGTCACTGTGGGCGTTCTAAGCATGCTCAGCTCTGGCTCTGTGGAGTGTCTGAGACAAAATATTGGTAGGTTTTTAGAAATATATGCAGAACTATCTTAGGCATCTTAAGAAAGCATTAGATAGTGCAGATTCCTTCTAAAACTGTTGTATAATAGGAGGAGCTAGGAAGGTCTCTCAGACAGTGCAGCGTGTGAGGGGAATTGCTGTTGCTGAGGTAACCAACACACCTGCTGTATTGAAAGCAGAAGGCTCTGAGGAGGAATTCAGCTGGTGGGAGGA
This sequence comes from Hyperolius riggenbachi, assembly GCF_040937935.1. Lineage (NCBI taxonomy): Eukaryota > Metazoa > Chordata > Amphibia > Anura > Hyperoliidae > Hyperolius > Hyperolius riggenbachi. The sequence continues at coordinate 232,916,677 of NC_090648.1, forward strand.
GCACATCACAAATCATGTATAGCCTGCACTCTGCAATCATGTCTAGCCTGCTGTCCTTCATCTGTAGAACTGCTATCAAGCACTTCTTAATCTGCACCAGTTTAGGGATGGATTTGCACTTTTCTTAACTGTAGTGCAGCTCTAGAAATTCATGCTAAATTTACACTATTACCTAGGATTTAAGAAGGTTCTTATTATCATACAGAACTGTTCTCCCTGCTGGTTAGAACAGATTAGGAAGAACAAACTGTCATTAATGTGTTAATAAATCTCCCCCTTTGTATCTAAACACAGAGCAGTGAAGTGGGGGGGAGGCATGCCAGAAGTGTAGAAGGAGCGGGGGAGAGGCAGAGCTGGCAAATTAGAGTTAGGGAAGGGGCGCAAGAGTGGGCATTTTGCAGGAGTGCCTCTCTTGCAAGGGATGCCCCCTACCCTTATAGATTGCCGACAAGCTGCTTGTCATCAATTTTGGGGGGTCACATTGTGGTGCAGGGAGGGCTGAGAGCGGCACAAAGGGGACACAGAGGCATGGCATAGAGCAGGGAACATGCCTCTTGTGTCCATCCTGTGTCCTCCCGCCGCCTGGGGTACACTTTAAATAGTTTGTAGTAGCTTAGGCAGCCATTCCCACACAGGGCAGTACCGGTGTGCCTCACCGGGAAAGCCCATCAGTGCAAGTGCGCCTCAGTATTTTGCCAGTGCATACAAAAGGAGACGGACTGCGGTGTATGTACCTCTAAGAAGGAGATGCACCCAGGGCGCTGCAGACTACAAGTATAACACTCTGTAAGCTTTAGGGCATATTCACAGTGGGACGTTGCATTGTAATGTAACGTTAAAGTCGCAACACAGCATTACAACGCAAAAAAGAAAAAGGTGGTAATGCACTTTAACGCTGCGTTAACGTGGCATACTGTAGTTACAGTGGAGCATACAGTCAATGAAAAGTATGCCTCTCTGTATCTGTTAACATCTGCATTAAGAGGTAACGCACTGCAAGCAGTGAGTTACCATAACGCAACATTTACAATGTGACATTAACATTGCACTGTGCGCATTACAGTGCGTTATCCTGCAGTATAATTACTTTATAACGCAGGACAATAAGGTCCTACTGTGAATGCGACCTTAAAAAAACACCTACTGCTTGGTGGTAAATGTATGCAATAATGAGGCTTTAGTGCTACCTCTTTGAATCAGTCCCATGAATTATAATTTAGTAAATAAATACACATCATCTGGACTATTTTTATAATTGATACCAAATTCAAGCAATAGAAAATCTAAAAAAGATACCTGATATTGTTATCCATAGTGCAATGAGTAAATAGAGTATCACTGAATATTGATGGCCTTGATGTATGAAGAACATCCTCATTTTCTCATTAGCTGAAAATAAAAGCCACAGAATTTTCTTAGTTCTAAAAATAGAGTTACCTTAAAATGATTAGTTTATAATTAGTTTATTTAACCACTTGAGGACCGTGAGCATTACCCCGCTTAAGGACCAGCCACTTTTTTTCCATTCGGACCACTGCAGCTTTCACGGTTTATTGCTCGCTCATACAACCTACCACCTAAATGAATTTTGGCTCCTTTTCTTGTCACTAATAAAGCTTTCTTTTGGTGCTATTTGATTGCTGCTGCGATTTTTACTTTTTATTATATTCATCAAAAAAGACATGAATTTTGTAAAAAAAATGATTTTTTTTAACTTTCTGTGCTGGCATTTTTCAAATAAAGTAACATTTCTGTATACATGCAGCACGAAAAATGTGGACAAACATGTTTTTGATTAAAAAAAAAAACATTCAGCCTATATTTATTGGTTTGGGTAAAAGTTAAAGCGTTTACAAACTATGGTGCAAAAAGTGAATTTTCCCATTTTCCAGCATCTCTGACTTTTCTGACCACCTGACATGTTTCATGAGGGGCTAAAATTCCAGGATAGTATAAATACCCCCCAAATGACCCCATTTTGGAAAGAAGACATCCCAAAGTATTCACTGAGAGGCATAGTGAGTTCATAGAAGATATTATTTTTTTGTCACAAGTAAGCGGAAAATGACACTTTGTGACAAAAAAAAAAAGTTTCCATTTCTTCTAACTTGCGACAAAAAAAATGAAATCTGCCACGGACTCACCATGCCCCTCTCTGAATACCTTGAAGTGTCTACTTTCCAAAATGGGGTCATTTGTGGGGTGTGTTTACTGTCCTGACATTTTGGGGGGTGCTAAATTGTAAGCACCCCTGTAAAGCTTAAAGGTGCTCATTGGACTTTGGGCCCCTTAGCGCAGTTAGGCTGCAAAAAAGTGCCACACATGTGGTATTGCCATACTCAGGAGAAGTAGTATAATGTGTTTTGGGGTGTATTTTTACACATACCCATGCTGGGTGGGAGAAATATCTCTGTAAATGACAATTGTTTGATTTTTTTACACACAATTGTCCATTTACAGAGAGATTTCTCCCACCCAGCATGGGTATGTGTAAAAATACCCCCCAAAACACATTATACTACTTCTCCTGAGTATGGCGATACCACATGTGTGGCACTTTTTTGCACCCTAACTGCGCTAAGGGGCCCAAAGTCCAATGAGTACCTTTAGGATTTCACAGGTCATTTTTGTTTCAAGACTACTCCTCACGGTTTAGGGCCCCTAAAATGCCAGGGCAGTATAGGAACCCCACTAATGACCCCATTTTAGAAATAAGACACCCCAAGATATTCTGTTAGGAGTATGGTGAGTTCATAGAAGATTTAATATTTTTGTCACAAGTTAGCGGAAATTGATTTTAATTGTTTTTTTTCACAAAGTGTCATTTTCCGCTAACTTGTGACAAAAAATAAAATCTTCTATGAACTCACCATACTCCTAACGGAATACCTTTGGGTGTCTTCTTTCTAGAATGGGGTCATTTGTGGGGTTCCTATACTGCCCTGGCATTTTAGGGGCCCTAAACCGTGAGGAGTAGTCTTGAAACCAAATGTCGCAAAATGACCTGTGAAATCCTAAAGGTACTCATTGGACTTTGGGCCCCTTAGCGTACTTAGGGTGCAAAAAAGTGCCACACATGTGGTACCGCCGTACTCAGGAGAAGTAGTATAATGTGTTTTGGGGGGTATTTTTACACATACCCATGCTGGGTGGGAGAAATATCTCTGTAAATGACAATTGTTTGATTTTTTTTACACACAATTGTCCATTTACAGAGAGATTTCTCCCACCCAGCATGGGTATGTGTAAAAATACACCCCAAAACACATTATACTACTTCTCCTGAGTATGGCGATACCACATGTGTGGCACTTTTTTGCACCCTAACTGCGCTAAGGGGCCCAAAGTCCAATGAGTACCTTTAGGATTTCACAGGTCATTTTTGTTTCAAGACTACTCCTCACGGTTTAGGGCCCCTAAAATGCCAGGGCAGTATAGGAACCCCACTAATGACCCCATTTTAGAAATAAGACACCCCAAGATATTCTGTTAGGAGTATGGTGAGTTCATAGAAGATTTAATATTTTTGTCACAAGTTAGCGGAAATTGATTTTAATTGTTTTTTTTCACAAAGTGTCATTTTCCGCTAACTTGTGACAAAAAATAAAATCTTCTATGAACTCACCATACTCCTAACGGAATACCTTTGGGTGTCTTCTTTCTAGAATGGGGTCATTTGTGGGGTTCCTATACTGCCCTGGCATTTTAGGGGCCCTAAACCGTGAGGAGTAGTCTTGAAACCAAATGTCGCAAAATGACCTGTGAAATCCTAAAGGTACTCATTGGACTTTGGGCCCCTTAGCGTACTTAGGGTGCAAAAAAGTGCCACACATGTGGTATCGCCGTACTCAGGAGAAGTAGTATAATGTGTTTTGGGGGGTATTTTTACACATACCCATGCTGGGTGGGAGAAATATCTCTGTAAATGACAATTGTTTAATTTTTTTTACACACAATTGTCCATTTACAGAGAGATTTCTCCCACCCAGCATGGGTATGTGTAAAAATACCCCCCAAAACACATTATACTACTTCTCCTGAGTATGGCGATACCACATGTGTGGCACTTTTTTGCACCCTAACTGCGCTAAGGGGCCCAAAGTCCAATGAGTACCTTTAGGATTTCACAGGTCATTTTTGTTTCAAGACTACTCCTCACGGTTTAGGGCCCCTAAAATGCCAGGGCAGTATAGGAACCCCACTAATGACCCCATTTTAGAAATAAGACACCCCAAGATATTCTGTTAGGAGTATGGTGAGTTCATAGAAGATTTAATATTTTTGTCACAAGTTAGCGGAAATTGATTTTAATTGTTTTTTTTCACAAAGTGTCATTTTCCGCTAACTTGTGACAAAAAATAAAATCTTCTATGAACTCACCATACTCCTAACGGAATACCTTTGGGTGTCTTCTTTCTAGAATGGGGTCATTTGTGGGGTTCCTATACTGCCCTGGCATTTTAGGGGCCCTAAACCGTGAGGAGTAGTCTTGAAACCAAATGTCGCAAAATGACCTGTGAAATCCTAAAGGTACTCATTGGACTTTGGGCCCCTTAGCGTACTTAGGGTGCAAAAAAGTGCCACACATGTGGTACCGCCGTACTCAGGAGAAGTAGTATAATGTGTTTTGGGGGGTATTTTTACACATACCCATGCTGGGTGGGAGAAATATCTCTGTAAATGACAATTGTTTGATTTTTTTTACACACAATTGTCCATTTACAGAGAGATTTCTCCCACCCAGCATGGGTATGTGTAAAAATACACCCCAAAACACATTATACTACTTCTCCTGAGTATGGCAATACCACATGTGTGGCACTTTTTTGCACCCTAACTGCGCTAAGGGGCCCAAAGTCCAATGAGTACCTTTAGGATTTCACAGGTCATTTTTGTTTCAAGACTACTCCTCACGGTTTAGGGCCCCTAAAATGCCAGGGCAGTATAGGAACCCCACTAATGACCCCATTTTAGAAATAAGACACCCCAAGATATTCTGTTAGGAGTATGGTGAGTTCATAGAAGATTTAATATTTTTGTCACAAGTTAGCGGAAATTGATTTTAATTGTTTTTTTTCACAAAGTGTCATTTTCCGCTAACTTGTGACAAAAAATAAAATCTTCTATGAACTCACCATACTCCTAACGGAATACCTTTGGGTGTCTTCTTTCTAGAATGGGGTCATTTGTGGGGTTCCTATACTGCCCTGGCATTTTAGGGGCCCTAAACCGTGAGGAGTAGTCTTGAAACCAAATGTCGCAAAATGACCTGTGAAATCCTAAAGGTACTCATTGGACTTTGGGCCCCTTAGCGTACTTAGGGTGCAAAAAAGTGCCACACATGTGGTATCGCCGTACTCAGGAGAAGTAGTATAATGTGTTTTGGGGGGTATTTTTACACATACCCATGCTGGGTGGGAGAAATATCTCTGTAAATGACAATTGTTTAATTTTTTTTACACACAATTGTCCATTTACAGAGAGATTTCTCCCACCCAGCATGGGTATGTGTAAAAATACCCCCCAAAACACATTATACTACTTCTCCTGAGTATGGCGATACCACATGTGTGGCACTTTTTTGCACCCTAACTGCGCTAAGGGGCCCAAAGTCCAATGAGTACCTTTAGGATTTCACAGGTCATTTTTGTTTCAAGACTACTCCTCACGGTTTAGGGCCCCTAAAATGCCAGGGCAGTATAGGAACCCCACTAATGACCCCATTTTAGAAATAAGACACCCCAAGATATTCTGTTAGGAGTATGGTGAGTTCATAGAAGATTTAATATTTTTGTCACAAGTTAGCGGAAATTGATTTTAATTGTTTTTTTTCACAAAGTGTCATTTTCCGCTAACTTGTGACAAAAAATAAAATCTTCTATGAACTCACCATACTCCTAACGGAATACCTTTGGGTGTCTTCTTTCTAGAATGGGGTCATTTGTGGGGTTCCTATACTGCCCTGGCATTTTAGGGGCCCTAAACCGTGAGGAGTAGTCTTGAAACCAAATGTCGCAAAATGACCTGTGAAATCCTAAAGGTACTCATTGGACTTTGGGCCCCTTAGCGTACTTAGGGTGCAAAAAAGTGCCACACATGTGGTACCGCCGTACTCAGGAGAAGTAGTATAATGTGTTTTGGGGGGTATTTTTACACATACCCATGCTGGGTGGGAGAAATATCTCTGTAAATGACAATTGTTTGATTTTTTTTACACACAATTGTCCATTTACAGAGAGATTTCTCCCACCCAGCATGGGTATGTGTAAAAATACACCCCAAAACACATTATACTACTTTTCCTGAGTACGGCAGTACCACATGTGTGGCACTTTTTTGCAGCCTAGGTGCGCTAAGGGGCCCAACGTCCTATTCACAGGTCATTTTGAGGCATTTGTTTTCTAGACTACTCCTCACGGTTTAGGGCCCCTAAAATGCCAGGGCAGTATAGGAACCCCACAAGTGACCCCATTTTAGAAAGAAGACACCCCAAGGTATTCCGTTAGGTGTATGGCGAGTTCATAGAAGATTTTATTTTTTGTCACAAGTTAGTGAAAAATGACACTTTGTGAAAAAAAACAATAAAAATCAATTTCCGCTAACTTTTGACAAAAAATTAAATCTTCTATGAACTTGTCATACACCTAACAGAATACCTTGGGGTGTCTTTTTTTCTAAAATGGGGTCACTTGTGGGGTTCCTATACCGCCCTGGCATTTTACGGGCCCAAAGCCGTGAGTAGTCTGGAAACCAAATGTCTCAAAATGATTGTTCAGGGGTATAAGCATCTGCAAATTTTAATGACAGGTGGTCTATGAGGGGGCGAATTTTGTGGAACCGGTCAAAAGCAGGGTGGCCTTTTAGATGACAGGTTGTATTGGGCCTGATCTGATGGATAGAAGTGCTAGGGGGGTGACAGGAGGTGATTGATGGGTGTCTCAGGGGGTGGTTAGAGGGGAAAATAGATGCAATCAATGCACTGGGGAGGTGATCGGAAGGGGGTCTGAGGGGGATCTGAGGGTTTGGCCGAGTGATCAGGAGCCCACACGGGGCAAATTAGGGCATGATCTGATGGGTAGGTGTGCTAGGGGGTGACAGGAGGTGATTGATGGGTGTCTCAAGGTGTGATTAGAGGGGGGAATAGATGCAAGCAATGCACTGGCGAGGTGATCAGGGCTGGGGTCTGAGGGCGTTCTTAGGGTGTGGGCGGGTGATTGAGTGCTCTAGGGGCAGATAGGGGTCTAATCTTATAGGTAGCAGTGACAGGGGGTGATTGATGGGTAATTAGTGGGTGTTTAGGGTAGAGAACAGATGTAAACACTGCACTTGGGAGGTGATCGGACGTCGGATCTGCGGGTGATCTATTGGTGTGGGTGGGTGATCAGATTGCCCGCAAGGGGCAGGTTAGGGGCTGATTGATGGGTGGCAGTGACAGGCGGTGATTGATGGGTGATTGACAGGTGATTGATAGGTGATTGACAGGTGATTTACAGGTGATCAGGGAGATAGATGCATACAGTACACGGGGGGGGGGTGTCTGGGGAGAATCTGAGGGGTGGGGGGGGTGATCAGGAGGGAGCAGGGGGCAGTTTAGGGAATAAAAAAAAATAGCGTTGACAGATAGTGACAGGGAGTGATTGATGGGTGATTAGAGGGGTGATTGGGTGCAAACAGTGGTCTGGGGGGAGGGCAGGGAGGGGGGTTTGAGGGGTGCTGTGGGCGATCAGGGGGCAGGGGGGGGAAATCAGTGTGCTTGGGTGCAGACTAGGGTGGCTGCAGCCTGCCCTGGTGGTCCCTCGGACACAGGGACCACCAGGGCAGGAGGCAGCCTGTATAATACACTTTGTATACATTACAAAGTGTATTATACACTTTGTATGCGACGATCCAGGTGCTAGTAACCTGCCGGTGCTTCTGAACAGCCGGCGGGTTACAGCGCGAGGTGGGTGGAGCCAGTCCCTGGCGGCCGATCGCGTCACAAATGACGTGATCGCACCGCCCATGCCCCTACAAGGACCGCCGCCTCTGGGCATGAGCTGGTCCTTGCGGCATGCACTTTCCGACCGCCCCTGTGCAGTGGGCAGTCGTTAAGTGGTTAAAGTGGATTCCTAGGCAAGCACTGAAATGTGTCAAGGTAATGAATATAGACACCTTCTCCATGGACGTCTCAGTGCTGACAGGCCCTTCAGTGTTTTTGCCCCATTCTGCTTAAAGCTGCTGTTTCCTGTATATAGAGCATACTGCAGTTTCCAGTCCTTTAGGGCCCTTTTCCACTACCCTGCGTTTTGCAATCTGATTCCGATCTCTAACGGATCGCAAAACGCAGGGTACAGTAAAACTAAAGGAAAGGGCAGCTGGCATCACACCATAAGGTGCATACACACTATCAATTACCGACCCAGCAATGACCCCTCAGGTGTCAGTTCAGGCTAAGGGTGCCCATACATGGTACAATTTTCCTTTTTTTTTTATTCTATACTTTTGTTCAATTATTCCGTTAGATTGAATATAAAGATTTTTCCAACATGTCTGATCAGATTTTTATTGAAAAAAATTGGATAATCGTTTGTTTTTCTTGATCGAAAAAAAAGGATTAGTTTCTACTTTCATTATATTCAATTGTTTTGGTAGAATAAATGGGAAAATCGAATGTTTTTATTGTACCAGGTATGGATACCATGAGTTCTATACAGATGTGTTGTTAGCCTATAAGCTAGGATTATGTTCTGTTACTATGGAGGGGAAGGGGGTGGAGTGACGATGGCACGGTGCACAATAAAGCTGGAGAGGTAAGGAGGAGAACAATGGCCTTGGCCTGCGCTTGGACAAGATGATCCTGCGGTCCAAATCTCTCAGTGATGCATCGGGGACTCCATAGACAAGCAATGGTCAATAGATTAATATTCTGAATAGTACAGTACACAGATTGTTCAACAGATTGTAAGTTTTGTGGACAACACAAGTAGGAAAGAGATGAATTAAAATGTCTGCACAGAACTCTGCCATTGCTCCTTTACTGTACTAGAATAAGGGTTATAACATTTAAATCATTTTACAACAAGTTTATTACCTTGTAACACAACAGACTTTGGTAACAGACCAAAGTTCACAGAGATATGATTAGAGGTAAAGTATTTGCTGTATAGCATGTACACAATTATGGAAAGTTTTATATAGTTTACAAAGGCCTGGAATTTAAAAAAAAGATTGTCAGTGAAAAAAAACTCATCAGTATTATTTTGTCACATTTAGATAAATTCACCCTGATTGCTGGCAGTAAGTAGATTCACCACTTACAGGAAGCGAAGGTAGTACAGAAATCACACAGTGCCATACTCAGTTCAGCAACTCTCTGCCAAATGTTGCATTGAATGGTTTTCAACTGGCTGGCTAGTAAATCACCACCCAGCATCCAAGGCCGTTTTTAGGCACAAATAAACCAGGCAAATTCTGGGAGAGGCACCAGAGCTTTTAGCACATTGCCTTATGGAAATCTTATACGCAACTACTAAATCTATTACAATCAAATGGTACTTTTAACACCCAAAAGTGACATAACAAAGGAGGTCTGAAAAGCATAACAATGTCAGCTGCCATTAATGTGTAATTAAGCTGTAATTGTTATAAGTTTTGTCTGTATTGATTGTAGCAATGCCCCTGGACTTCCAGTTCAATATTCTGACCTGTAAAAACTCAGGCTGTATAATATTTAGACAGTATAATATTTTTATAAAGTTGCTGCACAGTTATAATTTATAGATTTGGTTTGATAAGTAACAGCATGTCTGTATATAATCTATCAATTTATTTTTGGTGTCAGCAAAGCTAACAAATGTAGTACATAAGGGGGGCGATGAAACAAAAGCAGCCTTGCTGGGAGCACGAAAATAGCCAGAAACAGCCCTGCCTGCAACCATCACCCCGATCACCAGTGTAAATGCCTCCTCTCGGTTGCATGTGCAACAGAAACGGCAGTTAGGCTTTCCTGCACCCAGCACTCACCATCGCAGCACCCACTCTGGTATGTTTTATTCCCAATAGGCTTCCTTCGCTTTCTGATAGACTGTGATTTGTTTTGGACACACAAACACCCATTGGCAGTGCTGACCATATTCTATTTTGTTGTTTGGATTACCTTCCTTGCCATTTGTGTAGCTGCCTTAGGTCTACCTTGGGAAACTCTGCGACCAGTGGAGTAGCAATAGGAGATGCAGAAGTTGTGACCACACTGGGGCCCTCCTTCATCCATCTTATTAGCTTTTCATTGATGTGATGCTGATAATAAACACCTCTATATGTGCAATGAATAATCGTAATGCTTAACACACTGTTTCCTTACTCTGAATACACCTCTCTGACACTGCAGCTGTCCTTAGTAGATTTTGGGGTCCATATCAATAGAGTGCTTGGGGCCCCATTTAAAACTCACATTGGGGCCCCAAGCTCGTTACTTACGCCACAGTCTGTGACAGCAACCTGTCATGGACCCTCTGTATGTGTTTTTATCTCCTGCTTCACACACCACTAAGTATAACATAGCAGAACTATTGAATAATAGTGTCGGTAACATAAAATATATAACACATAATGTATAATGCAGGTTATATAACATGATGTGTCTTGCTAAGAAAAGCCTTTAGTGTATAAGATATAATGTATGAGATTCAGAACATAATAATCGATATGTGTCCACAGGAGAATGAGCAATGCAAAGACAAAGATAGCAAGAAAACAGGAACATTGACAGACCCGGGAATACAGAATGCAGTATGATACACTAGTTTACCAATACTGAATTCATCTAAGATGCAAGTTTTAATAAGATGCTGAAAGCAAAGCGTTCCTAACATATCCACATGCCCACTGCCTGCAAATAGGACGTTTTTTTGATCACCAATATCTAAATACTTACAGAATGTATTTTTTGATGGAATCCAGGAATGCTTTCTACGCAGTGTGAGAAGTGAAGTGAGCTTTGTAAAGAGATAAGACTAGCAATAACAACAAGGTTTGATCATAAACCAAAGTTCACAGAGATTTTGCTTTATTTCCTGGTATCGGTTCAAAAGTGAAGTCATTCTTTAAGCTATAACTAAGCTATAACTAAGGGCTTATCTCTCTCCTGAAACATGTAAGCTGTGTGCACCAGTGTGTTTATGGATTTATAAAAAGTGATAGCCCTTCTCGACTCCTGCTTGTGGTGTGCCCCTGTTTATCTCTTATTGTGTGCCTGCAGTTTTACTTTCCAGGGTAGAGCGGTCATTTTTGCAATAGAAAGTCATGGTTTAAGACAACTAAAAGATAAATTTCAACTGTGCACACCATATGGTTTTGTCATAGGATAGGTTCGGTTGCTCAGATAAGTCCTCCATGTACAGCACCACCCAGTTTCATCCAGAATAATTCAAACATAATGTTGGAAGCGTGCACATCGCCTGTTGGCAAGTTCTTGACTGTACCTACAGTAGATTAACATTGTGGACTATTGTTGTTTTTTTCCCTTGATGAAGGAATAGACATTACAGAGTGTTGGAATTTGGCATTTTTTGCACGGTTTAACCTCCCTGGCGGTACGCAGTTTCAGAGGCTGCACCCACGGGAAGAATTTTTTAAAATAAAAAGTGTTTTTTTATGTTTTCGCTAGCACTTCGCTAGCTAACCATGTGCCCCAAGCCCTGCCGCACCTTCACCAATCGGCATCGACGTCATGACGACTGTCATCGACGTCATGCGTAGTCCCGATCCTCCCCATAGCGAAGCCTGCAGCTGATTGGGAGGCTGCGCCATTGCGGGATCCCTGGGGGGGTACGTATTACGGCGGCGATCAGGGGGGATCGGTGGCGAGCGGAGGGACTTGGGGGATATATTTAGCTAGTCAAGTGCTAGCTTAAACATATAGAGAAATTTTTATTTTAAAAAATCCTCCCGGGGCCATGTGATCCCCTGTGGCAGCTAGCCCGAGCTTAGGTCGAGTTTCCCGCCAGGGAGGTTAAATACAGTTCTTTGCTTGAACTTTGGTGTGCCAAAATGGTATTTTATTTATTATGGTTTAAGACATAGAACGAGAAAACTGGTCAGGGCAGCTTCTGAGCTTAAAGAGTAACTGTCAGGCTGCAGAAGCTAATTTAAACCTCTATTCTCCTGTGTTAAACAGTTTAGAAGGAAGCCCAAAAGCCATTAGTGAAGATAAAAATCTCAGTTACCTTTGATGTGTGCTTATCTTAAAGGCTGTTATAGACCCATAAGGACGCAAGCCGCATACTAAACTGCAAAGCATTCTGGGGCCCTCCCCTCGGCTGCTAATGAGACGTTACAGGAGCTTCTAATCAGTCCAGCGCGTAGCACTGATAAATCTCCGTGGGCAGAGTACACTGCAGGAGTCAGCTATTGTTCCTAGCCACATGGCTCATTAATATTCACTGCACACTGTGTTGTTCAAGTAGGAGCTTATCTGTGATCAGGAAGCAGGCAGGACATGACGACACATTTGACAGAAAAACATGGAGCCTGCCATGAGCTGTCAGGAGCATCAATCTCTGCATATACTATATAAAAATTCTGTGAAATCCAAACGTGGACAGTGAAATGCATATGTAATGTAAGTACAGCCAATCTTTAGCTACTGATATATGTGTTTATTTTCTCTGAGACCTTATACCTAACAGCTCCTCTTTAACAGCTCTTGGGGGGGCTGGCACCATAGAAAGGCGTGTCTTCATTGAATCAGAGCCTAGAGAGGTGAGATTGTCATCCCTTCACTGTGCACCCTGCACATGAGCCTGCCCCTTTTCCACCCAAATCCAGGCAGAGACAAGTTCGCCCTCACCCTCCCACCCCTTCAAATGGGCCTAAAACTGTTTTTTTATTTTTATCAATTTTCACAATTTTCAAATCATGTAATTTAAGATCAAAATGTGTACACTCCCCAAAAACTTTATTAAGGACATACCAGTCAAGCTAAAAGGCTTTTTTCTTATAGAATACTCTTGAAACCATATTATATTAGCAAACAGTACTAGGTCTTCATTATATTGTGCGCATAGAAGGAAAGCCTTTATTTCAACATGTGTAATTTAGCAATGTGCTAAAAGGTTGTGTTATAGCAATTAAAAAAAGTCCTTTAAAACACTATGATGGAACAGCACATGCCCATAACTCCCACTGTAGCGCTCCTTGGGGGAAAGCCACTCAAGCTTTCATATACAAAATACAGATTACTCCAGGGGCATAGCAGTAGCCATAGCAGCCATAGCAGCTGTTATGGGAACCTGGAGCATAGAGGGCCCTGGTGGTACATAATGTATTCACCATTAACTTTCATGTGTTTCTCCACTCTCTGACTTTGCCTTAGTGCCCATGAACTATGTGAGGTGTTGATTGCATGCGAATGTAAATTGTCCAATCAACTCCTATCTATAGAGCAGGGGCAGGTGGCATCGCTTAAGACTGCCTTCATCTGAGGGTCCCATTAAAGCTTTGCTATGTGGCCCCATGATCTCTAGCTATGCCACTGGAATACTCACATTTTGCTTGCTGGTAAGCTATTGCTTGTGCAGGCTGTAGCTCTCTTGTCCCTGATGGTAGTGCAGGTAGGTGTAGTGCTGCTGCACATTGCCTGTGTGTTGGGTACAATAGTATGGATGAAGAATTGAATATTAACCCTTTCCAAAATTATTTTGAACTATGTACAACATTGGCATTTTTCAGTTCAGTTAGATCAAAGTGTCAGGCTAAGTCCAGCACTTTGATAGTTGCTGGCCTCGTCCTTTGTCGCTGCACCTCATAATTTAGATATAATGTGAGCACAGTGGGAGGCCACGTGGATGAAAGCATTGAACAAAGTCCCCTCAGGTACCATGCTGCACGGCGTAATATTGTAATAATGCTGGTGCACATGCAATGGGGGTGGAACTACAGTGCGCAAATTGGTGCTGGCCCCACCTACTCTCACTGATAACGGGTCACCTCGTCGGTTTAATGCAAGGAGGTAGAGACCCTATCGGATCCCTGGCCGCAAAGCACTCCCATATTCACCCACATCCCCACACACCAGAAAAAAACTAAGTGGGGGGGGGGGGGATTCGGGTGATCATGTAAATGCATTGCAAATGGTGAACACCTTTACTTCTGCTGGGTGTTTGTGTAAGAATAAATGTTCATTAAATGATCTACGCTACATTTTTGCGAGTACAAGTAGCATAATTTTAACAACATTTTATTATTTTACCTACACAAATCTTGTGTTTTAAAATGTACACACAATACTGTTTTTTCAAGTAATATAGCATTACAACTACTAGTGCTACACACATTCATGATTAGTTTGTGTGTTTAGCAAACATTTTATTCTTACACACACACACAAACTGTATATATCAAGCACTCAAATGATAGAAACAGTTTTGCTGTACCCCTCAATACTTCACTGTATTTTGATTAGAAACGGTTTACTTTTTGTGTGTGTGTTTGTGTTGAAAATAAAGTTTAAAAATCTAACAAATGTTTTGACTAATCTAGTGCAGCAAACTTACAATGGAATTACAGAGACCTCTTGGACTGCAGCGGCAAAGTGGGAAACAACACCTATTTTGTGAACATAACTATGTACTTCACCATCAGTAATTGACAGATAAAGTTTATCAATACATTGCTCCCCACTGCTGGCTGAAAGCACCAGTATAAGTCACTGAGAGAGACTCCAAATAAGTAATCTGGTAGGCTACATTGAACATAAATTGAGGGACTGCAAGTGCTCTGACAATATCATGGACAAGCCCAGACCAGAATAGGAAACATTTAGGCACAACAATGGATAAGCAGAGGTAAGGACTATTTAGATACAACATTTTATAAGAAAAATGGTAATTTGGTTTGGATATTTGTCATGATATTGTATGAAAAAAATATCCGGATGTTGAAATGGTGTTCATTTAGCCATAGTCGGGATGTTTGAAATGTGTTCACAATGTGTTGTAAACTATTTTTAAACTGAATAATAGACCCTGCAGCCACAGGGAGGACCCTCCAGTGCTCCACCCAGTCGCCACGATCCATCCGCCAAATGCATAGAAGAACAGCAGAGCAGACAAGCTTTTAACCTGCACCAGTGCTGGGCCCAAATGCCTCGTCATGCAAGGACAACATAAATACACATCAGATCTTTCAACCTACTATAGCTGGAGTTCTACTTTGTAGTGTACCTGAGACAAGAGGGAGGAAAGGATTTTTACTTACCTGGGCTCCCTCAAGCTCCATGTAGCCTGGCTGCTCCCTTGCTGTCTGCCCAGTCCCCTCCATTGTTTCTCTGTCAGCCCTGTAAAGTCCAAGTCTCGGCTGAGCTGCAGACCCCTGCCCATGCACGGTTTTGGCCCCGCACACCACCTGATGTTGCCTGCAGCGTTCTGCTAACGCTCCTGACAACAGTAATGTGATAGAGGAGGTGCGGGCCTGTAGCAGCACATGCGCAGTGGCTTGCAACCCAGCTGGATTGTGGACTTCACAGGTAAACCCAGCTGGATTGTGGACTTCACAGGTACACAACGGAGGGGAGCTGGAGGATGGTGAGAGAGCTGACGGACTACAGGGGCCTGGAGGAAACCCCAGGTAAGTAAAAAAAAACAAAAAACCTTCCCTCCC
Source organism: Hyperolius riggenbachi (assembly GCF_040937935.1). Taxonomy (NCBI): domain Eukaryota; kingdom Metazoa; phylum Chordata; class Amphibia; order Anura; family Hyperoliidae; genus Hyperolius; species Hyperolius riggenbachi. The sequence continues at coordinate 232,932,313 of NC_090648.1, forward strand.
TTTCATCTGGGGTATAATTTATAATGTGTTTTATTCTAACTGGCACTCAAACAAGGAGGAAAACTCTGTATGGGCTTTCTATCTGCAGAATATGTTACCCTAGACAACCAGACAAGCTTTCTTTGGCACACAAGACACATTTTAGATGAGATTTTGCAGCTGCCTACAATGCAAGTACACATCAACAAGGTGCTCTGTTGTGCCATTGTTGTTAGCAACGGCTTTGGAAATCCATCTTCCATCAGTACATTTTTCTATTAAAGCCATTCTGCACCTTCACCCTCTTGTTGTAAATTTGTACACATTTTTAATCTCAAATTTTAACTAACCTTTATCAGTTAGGCTACTCTCATATAGGAAAATTAAGACGAGCATTAAAGTTATATGACCTAGATATACATGTATGCGAACCTTCAGTGGTGAGATGTTTAATGCAAGCTAACATATGCACTGCAGTGGAAATAGCAGTGGTTTTTTTGACAGATGCTTAAAAAACTGTGACAGTGACCCAGTGATGAACAAGTGACGTTACTTCTGTCTAATATGATATGAGTACGTGTAAATACTCACACTGAAACCATCATAGTCTGCGCTGCCATACAACAATGATATGATAAACACATAATGGTCAAATCCTGGAAGGCTGTTCTGGATCTTTGATTGTAGATATCCCATTATTATTTGAGCATGCTGCTAACCACTAGCAGTTTTATAGACAAAGGCCACATTATAGTAAGCGTATCTCCTGCCTTTAATAACAATTCTGTGCTGTTTTTACTGTTACCACCATGGTGATAAAGCATGTAGTATTCACTAAGCAACTTACCTCAGACAAACCTTAAAACGGTATAAAACCCTGGCATATTATTCAATAAAAACATGTTTTCCTACTTTTTATATGCCATATGGTTATCATATTTGCATTTGTGCATAAGTATTATTATTCATTAGAAATTACAAGTTCCCAAAAGTTCAGTTTTTTGCTTTGAGTGTCTTTTTGTTGCATTTTATTTATAACTGGTTTTATTCATTATGTACTGAAGGCAGAAATGCTTTGAGTTCCTGTCTGGGTTCAGGAGCTTCTGCACAGTCAGAGAATGTGTCACATTCCTCACTTGATACAATTAAGTAAACACAAGATAACATTATCTACACTTTGGATGCGTCCAGATTTATCTGCACTGAACTTTCAAGTCCTGTGTGTAACCCTTTGAATGCTGTTCTAGTAAAAAAAAATGCTGGTTGTATATAATATGCTGTAAATAATTTTTTAGAGCAAAGAAGAAATGCTGGGTTTTATTCCGCTTTAACCACTTGAGGACCACAGTCTTTTCGCCCCTTAAGGACCAGAGCCTTTTTCTCCATTCAGACCACTGCAGCTTTCACGGTTTATTGCTCGGTCATACAACCTACCACCTAAAGGAATTTTACCTCCTTTTCTTGTCACTAATAAAGCTTTCTTTTGCTGCTATTTGATTGCTGCTGCGAGTTTTAGTTTTTATTATATTCATCAAAAAAGACATGAATTTTGGCAAAAAAATGACTTTTTTAACTTGCTGTGCTGACATTTTTCAAATAAAGTAAAATTTCCTATACATTTGAGCGCGAAAGTTATTCTGCTACATGTCTTTGATAAAAAAAAAAAAACATTGAGTGTATATTTATTGGATTGGGTAAAAGTTATAGCGTTTACAAACTATGGTGCCAAAAGTGAATTTTCCCATTTTCAAGCATCTCTGACTTTTCTGCGCACCTGTCAGGTTTCATGAGGTGCTAAAATTCCAGGATAGTATAAATACCCCCCAAATTACCCCATTTTGTAAAGAAGACATCCCAAAATATTCAGTGAGAGGCATGGTGAGTTCATAGAAGATTTTATTTTTTGTCACAAGTTAGCGGAAAATGACACTTTGTGAAAAAAAAAAAAGTTTCCATTTTTTTCTAACTTGCGACAAAAAAAATTTAAATCTGCCACGGACTCACTATGCTCCTCTCTGAATACCTTGAAGTGTCTACTTTCCAAAATGGGGTCATTTGTGGGGTGTGTTCACTGTCCTGGCATTTTGGGGGGTGCCTAATTGTAAGCACCCCTGTAAAGCCTAAAGGTGCTCATTGGACTTTGGGCCCCTTAGCGCAGTTAGGCTGCAAAAAAGTGCCACACATGCGGTATTGCCGTTCTCAGGAGAAGTAGTATAATGTGTTTTGGGGTGTATTTTTACACATACCCATGCTGGGTGGGAGAAATATCTCCGTAAATGACAATTGTTTTATTTTTTTTTACACACAATTGTCTATTTATAGAGATATTTCTCCCACTCAGCATGGGTATGTGGAAAAATACACCCCAAAACACATTATACTACTTCTCCTGAGTACGGCGATACCACGTGTGGCACTTTTTTGCACCCTAACTGCGCTAAGGGGCCCAAAGTTCAATGAGTACCTTTAGGATTTCACAGGTCATTTTGAGAAATTTCGTTTCAAGACTACTCCTCATGGTTTAGGGCCCCTAAAATGCCAGGACAGTATAGGAACCCCACAAATTACCCCATTTTAGAAAGAAGACACCCCATGGTATTCCGTTAGGAGGATGGTGAGTTCATAGAAGATTTTTTTTTTTGTCACAAGTTAGCGGAAATTGATTTTAATTGTTTTTTTTCACAAAGTGTCATTTTCCGCTAACTTGTGACAAAAAATAAAATCTTCTATGAACTCACCATACTCCTAACGGAATACCTTGGGCTGTCTTCTTTCTAAAATGGGGTCATTTGTGGGGTTCCTATACTGCCCTGGCATTTTAGGGGCCCTAAACCGTGAGGAGTAGTCTTGAAACCAAATGTCGCAAAATGACCTGTGAAATCCTAAAGGTACTCATTGGACTTTGGGCCCCTTAGCGCACTTAGGGTACAAAAAAGTGCCACACATGTGGTACCGCCGTACTCAGGAGAAGTAGTATAATGTGTTTTGGGGTTTATTTTTACACATACCCATGATGGGTGGGAGAAATATCTCTGTAAATGACAATTGTTTGATTTTTTTTACACACAATTGTCCATTTACAGAGAGATTTCTCCCACCCAGCATGGGTATGTGTAAAAATACACCACAAAACACAATATACTACTTCTTCTGAGTACGGCGATACCACATGTGTGACACTTTTTTGCAACCTAGGTGCGCTAAGGGGCCTAACGTCCTATTCACAGGTCATTTTGAGACATTTGGATTCTAGACTACTGCTCACGGTTTAGGGCCCCTAAAATGCCAGGGCAGTATAGGAACCCCACAAGTGACCCCATTTTAGAAAGAAGACACCCCAAGGTATTCTGTTAGGAGTATGGTGAGTTCATAGAAGATTTTTTTTTTGTCACAAGTTAGCGGAAAATGACACTTTGTGAAAAAAAAAAACAATACATATCAATTTCCGCTAACTTGTGACAAAAAATAAAATCTTCTATGAACTCATCATACACCTAACAGAATACCTTGGGGTGTCTTCTTTCTAAAATGGGGTCACTTGTGGGGTTCCTATACTGCCCTGGCATTTTAGGGGCCCTAAACCGTGAGGAGTAGTCTTGAACCCAAATGTCTCAAAATGACCTGTGAAATCCTAAAGGTACTCACTGGACTTTGGGCCCCTTAGCACAGTTAGGCTGCAAAAAAAGTGTCACACATGTGGTATCGCCGTACTCAGAAGAAGTAGTATAATGTGTTTTGTGGTGTATTTTTACATATAACCATGCTGGGTGGGAGAAATATCTCTGTAAATGACACATTTTTGATTTTTTTTACACACAATTGTCCATTTACAGAGAGATTTCTCCCACCCAGCATGGGTATGTGTAAAAATACACCACAAAACACATTATACTACTTCTCCTGAGTATGGCAATACCACATGTGTGACACTTTTTTGCAGCCTAGGTGCGCTAAGGGGCCCAACGTCCTATTCACAGGTCATTTTGAGGCATTTGTTTTCTAGACTACTCCTCACGGTTTAGGGCCCCTAAAACGCCAGGGCAGTATAGGAACCCCACAAGTGACCCCATTTTAGAAAGAAGACACCCCAAGGTATTCCATTAGGGGTATGGTGAGTTCATAGAAGATTTTATTTTTTGTCACAAGTTAGTGAAAAATGACACTTTGTGAAAAAAACAATAAAAATCCAATTTCCGCTAACTTTTGACAAAAAATAAAATCTTCTATGAACTCATCATACACCTAACAGAATACCTTGGGGTGTCTTCTTTCTAAAATGGGGTCACTTGTGGGGTTCCTATACTGCCCTGGCATTTTACGGGCCCAAAACTGTGAGTAGTCTGGAAACCAAATTTCTCAAAATGACTGTTCAGGGGTATAAGCATCTGCAAATTTTGATGACAGGTGGTCTATGAGGGGGCAAATTTTGTGGAACCGGTCATAAGCAGGGTGGCCTCTTAGATGACAGGATGTTTGGGGCCTGATCTGATGGATAGGAGTGCTAGGGGGTGACAGGAGGTGATTGATGGGTGTCTCAGGGGGCGGTTAGAGGGGAAAATAGATGCAATCAATGCACTGGGGAGGTGATCGGAAGGGGGTCTGAGGGGGATCTGAGGGTTTGGCCGAGTGATCAGGAGCCCACACGGGGCAAATTAGGGCCTGATCTGATGGGTAGGTGTGCTAGGGGGTGACAGGAGGTGATTGATGGGTGTCTCAAGGTGTGATTAGAGGGGGGAAATAGATGCAAGCAATGCACTAGCGAGGTGATCAAGGCTGGGGTCTGAGGGCGTTCTGAGGTGTGGGCGGGTGATTGGGTGCCCGCAAGGGGCAAATTAGGGTCTAATCTGATGAGTAACAGTGACAGGTGGTGATAGGGGGTGATTGATGGGTAATTAGTGGGTGTTTAGAGGAGAGAAGAGATGTAAACACTGCACTTGGGAGGTGATCTGATGTCGGATCTGCGGGCGATCTATTGGTGTGGGTGGGTGATCAGATTGCCCGCAAGCCAGGGCAGGTTAGGGGCTGATTGATGGGTGGCAGTGACAGGGGGTGATTGATGGGTGGCAGTGACAGAGGGTGATTGATAGGTGATTGACAGGTGATCAGTGGGTTATTACAGGGAATAATAGATGTAAATATTGCACTGGCGAATTGATAAGGGGGGGTCTGAGGGCAATCTGAGCGTGTGGACGGGTGATTGGGTGCCCGCAAGGGGCAGATTAGGGTCTAATCTGATGGGTAACAGTGACAGGTGGTGATAGGGGGTGATTGATGGGTAATTAGTGGGTGTTTAGAGGAGAGAAGAGATGTAAACACTGCACTTGGGAGGTGATCTGATGTCGGATCTGCGGGCGATCTATTGGTGTGGGTGGGTGATCAGATTGCCCGCAAGGGGGAGGTTAGGGGCTGATTGATGGGTGGCAGTGACAGGGGGTGATTGATGGGTGGCAGTGACAGGGGGTGATTGACAGGTGATCAGTGGGTTATTACAGGGAATAACAGATGTAAATATTGCACTGGCGAATTGATAAGGGGGGGTCTGAGGGCAATCTGAGCGTGTGGGCGGGTGATTGGGTGCCCGCAAGGGGCAGATTAGGGTCTAATCTGATGGGTAACAGTGACAGGTGGTGATAGGGGGTGATTGATGGGTAATTAGTGGGTGTTTAGAGGAGAGAAGAGATGTAAACACTGCACTTGGGAGGTGATCGGATGTCGGATCTGCGGGCGATCTATTGGTGTGGGTGGGTGATCAGATTGCCCGCAAGGGGCAGGTTAGGGGCTGATTGATGGGTAGCAGTGACAGGGGGTGATTGACGGGTGATTGACGGGTGATTGACAGGTGATCAGGGGGGATAGATGCATACAGTACACGGGGGGGGGGGGGTCTGGGGGGGGGGTCTGGGTGAGAATCTGAGGGGTGGGGGGTGATCAGGAGGGAGTAGGGGGCAGATTAGGGACTAAAAAAAAAAAATAGCGTTGACAGATAGTGACAGGGAGTGATTGATGGGTGATTAGGGGGGGTGACTGGGTGCAAACAGTGGTCTGGGGGGTGGGCAGTGGGGGTCTGAGGGGTGCTGTGGGCGATCAGGGGGCAAGAGGGGGGAAATCAGTGTGCTTGGGTGCAGACTAGGGTGGCTGCAGCCTGCCCTGGTGGTCCCTCGGACACTGGGACCACCAGGGCAGGAGGCAGCCAGTATAATAGGCTTTGTATACATTACAAAGCCTATTATACATACGTGCAGCGGCGATCCGGGTGCTAGTAACCCGCTGGCGCTTCCGAACGGCCGGCGGGTTACAGCGAACGGTGGGCGGAGCCAGTCCCTGGCGGCTGATCGTGTCACGAATGACGCGATCGCCGCATAGCCACTCCCGCAGCCACCCCCGCCGATGGGCATATTGCGGTCGTTTGGGCCCGGACTTTGCCGCCGCCCATCGGCTGGGGGGCGGTCCTTAAGTGGTTAAGATAAGGATGCTGTCTTTAAGTTAAGGAGTGATTTTTAAAGTTAAGGTTTCAATCCTTAAAATAACGAGGGCTCATATGCAATTCACTTTTTCACCTGAGTTTTCTCCTAGGAGATAATTTTTCATCTTGTATTTAAAATAACTTTTCAGCATTTTGCAATTGAAAAATTACCAAAAAGACATTGCAAAACTACTATTAAAATTATTTTGAGTAATTTCTTGCTTGCTGGTGATTTAAAATGAATTCTATTTACAAGTTGTGAAAATATCACCTAGGAGAAAACCTCTGTGAAAAAGTGAATTGCATATGGGCCAGGATGTTAAATAACAGAGAGGAATGTGGTGTAAACTGCGTGAGGAGTTATCACCTGGTCTGAGCTGTCGTTAAGTGGAATGTTACTAGAGACAGCAATTTAAAGTGAAGCATGTAACATTTAGTGCCAGCCAATGTCTCACATTGGTGCTTCATTGCTCAACACTGAAAAACATCAAAATTTCATATAAATGATAACATATTTCTTCAAATGCAGAAAGTCACAATGCTCCACTTCACCTGCCTAACATGATCCAGGAAAAAGTCTGTTTTTTTATGTTATTGTTTTGTTTTTTGTTGTTGTTTTTTTATTAAAACCTGCAATGTTAAAGTGGTCCTTATAAAGCATCAAGTTCCATGTACAGTATGCTGCAGTATGTGGTCATAAGAAGAGTTCAGTATGTGGAAAAGTAAAAATATAACTTTGATCCTTGGAATTTCTAAGAATCAGGAAGAGCAGCATGCGGTCCATATGTAAGCTGTAAAAAAAAAAAAAGAAATAAATAATAAATATATATATATATATATATATATATATATATATATATATATATATATATATATATGCATTGCTTGAATTTGCATACTGGTAATGCCTATTGTTTGCATTTTAAAATCAGTTGTTTATGATGATTGCATTAAAAGCTTAATCTATTCCTGCATGGCCTACTTTAGTCTAAAATTAATGTCAGCTTTAAATAGTGCAACAGGTAATTTTTAATGTACATCCCTTTATTGCACTGCGCTGTACGTATTCCCCATACATTGCTTATTGTAAAATTGCATCTCTTAATTACAGATCCCCCTTTGTAGAGGTTGTCAGTACTTCAGCAAACACCAGAGCTGGGACAAGGTCCTCCAGCACCAAAGGCTGAGACATGCAATTGCACCCCTCCATCCCTCTCACCCCAGCCGTCACACACTGATTGCTATTAGACTAAGAGGCGCACCAGGGCCCCCAACACCTTAATCTCTAGTTATCTGGCTTGCACTCACTGCCATGTATCCCCTTTTCTTATTTCTCTCTGCTTCAAACACAATTGGGAATGATAGCTGAGTGAGTTGTGCCCCTACACTGCGCCCTGAGGCTGGAGCCTCTCTTGCCTCTGCCTCAGCCTGGCCCTGGCAAACACTGTATACATAGCCAACCAAATTAATAAAATAAAATTAAACAATTGTGTCAATACTTACAAATTTTAATTACAGCAACAAATATGATGATAACAGCAACCATCAAGCAAAATCTAATTATCAATAAAACTGTTAGTGTGACACCTGTAGAGAAAAAAAATAAAGCCATTTTATCTAGAAGTCAATATCAAAAATGGTTTATCAATGAAATACATTAAAATCCTCTTTAAAAGGGAGCACTTTTGAAAAAACATGTTAAGATGGGTGAATAATATCTGAATATCTATCCCTCCTTGTTGGGCACACAAATGTTGTGTGAAAAAAATGGCTCAGTACAAATAATCCCTCTCAGCAACATTCATCCCTGGGTTGTATTATTTACAGACATTTACTTCCTGTCCCTGAGACTACCAATTTTCATATTAAAGTCACAAAGATCCACTGTGGTCCAAAAGACAGGCCCTTATTCAATTCACTTTTTCTCCTAGGCAATATTTTCACACTTTATCAATTATATGCCTTTTAAGCAACCAGCATTTAAGAAAATGCTCATAATAATTTAATAATTCTTTTTTTTTTTTATAAAAAAAAAGGCAAGTTATGTTTATTGTAGAAAAGGGACATACAGGGTAAGCTGGGGTTCCACAATGCTCCCTTAACAGATCAATGGGAATCCTCCTCGGGGATTGCTGAAATTTCACTTTTGAATCAGGTGTTTTTTGGGTTGGCTAGGTCCGAATCCAAAAATCAATACTAGTTTCAAGTAAGAGCATCTCTTTAAATAATCACATTTCACAAAATTATATTAAAGGACCACTATCGCGAAAAAAGTAGGCAGTTAAAATCTGACAGAACCGACAGGTTTTGGGCCAGTCCATCTCCTTATGGGGGATTCTCCGGGTTTCCTTTGTTTTCAACAGCATTTCCTGAACAGCCGTTCTCCTTAAAGCGAACCTTAAGTCAACTAAAAAAAATGAGATGAACTCACCTGGGGCCTCCCTCAGCCTCCAGCAGACGATCGGTGCCCTCGCAGCTCCGCTCCGATGTCCCAGGACCCGCCGGCGACGTCTTCCGGTTTCGCCGTCACCGGCCGACAGGTATGGGAACGCGAGTGATTGTTCGCATTCCCAGCCTGTATATCACCCCCTATGCTGCTATTGCGGCCAGGAGGCCGCAATAGCAGCATAGGGGGCGATATACAGGCTGGGAACGCGAACAATCACTCGCGTTCTCATGCCTGTCGGCCGGTGACGGCCAAACCGGAAGTGCTCGCCGGCGGGTCCTGGGACATCGGAGCGGAGCTGCGAGGGCACCGATCGGCTGCTGGGGGCTGAGGGAAGCCCCAGGTGAGTAAATCTCATTTTTTTTTAGTTGACTTAAGGTTCGCTTTAACATACCTAGCCAATTTGGTAATTCTACTATGTATGGGGGCTTTGCTATTAACTGCAAAACGCAACTCCATTGATTTCAATACAATTGAAGTTAACTGAAGTCAACCGTTGTCTTTGCCAACCTGAAAATATCTGCCTGTTCAATCAAATGGCCAAGTAAATCAAACACAGAGCTCTTCGAGCAACTCTAGTTAAAACTTAAAAACTTAAAAATCAGACCATTATTAGTATAATTATTATAGCACTACTTCTGTTAAGGGTACACCTTCGATTTCTCACACTTTTACAGCACATAATTTGACCACCAATGGAAAATAATGAGAAAAAAACCCTCATATAGCTCGTTGTAACCTAGTTTTGCAATTCATGCGGTTGGTCAAAAATTGTGCTCTATGTGAAAAAGTGTTACATTGTGAAATGCAAAATTCACTCAACTATATTGTTACTAAGTAGGTTATGGCCTGCTTTATAATGATGTAGGTTTTTATGTGAATTGATTTAAATACATTTAATGTAAAATATTTATTTTGGGGACACTACTGTTCATTACTGTTTCACAGGAAATTAGATTTTGTCTTAGTCTATTGTGTTTCTAGCTATTTTGAGGTCCTAGGAAGGACAACCCACCGCCATTACACTTTGCACACACAAAAATAAACAAATTAGAGTTCATAATAGTGAAAAACTTTCATTAAAGCATTAAAGGGGAGTAAAACTACAAACTGATCAAGTGTTCTTTAATAAAAGATACCCAATATATACAGTATATATATTTTTCGCCTGATTTTAGACCTCACCAACCACTTCTTAGTCAAAGGGTGCAAGGATTGCACTCACCACTAGGAGATCTCTAAGCACATGCCTAGGTGGCATATGCCTAGAAATGACCCTGTAATAGGGCATATCTATAAAAAGCTGCTTACGGTGTGAACAGCTAGGTCACAAAGCAAAGAACCACTTTGATTCTGAAATTCATATAATACTTTTTAAAAAATCTGTAGATAAAATGCCTTTTTTCTATTTCTTTCTTTTTTTATATCCAACTGAGATAAAACAAATGCAAATAGGTATTAAACATTTTCAAATTAGTACTGTTTCAGTGATACATTATTTACCTGTATTTATGGGTATAAGTTGAGGTGGTGCAGGGTCTAGGAGAAGAGTAATGGATTGTCTGATGATACCAGTTGAATGGCTAGCCATGCAGGCCACTTCTGCATTACTGAAACAGCTGGAAATATTCACATGAAACATGTAAGTGGCATTAAAAGATCCATCATGATTGTATATATGAGGAGACTCTTTCTTCAGGTTCCAAACCTCTCCACAAGTTGAGGTCAGTTCTACCTCTGTATTTCGTGGGTAAAATCCATGTAGACTGCACACAACATCAGCTCCATATTTGTTGATTTGTACAAAATCTATGGACATCTGTGGAAAAGCTAAACATAAACAAAATATAACAGCAACATTAAACCTCTGTGCCCAATATACAACACTGCATATACAAAACAAACCATTATAAAAAAATGTTAAACCTATTGGTTTATATTCGTGCTCTGTTGGTTTAAGTTGTATGAATTTAGTGCATGGATGACCATTTAGGAAATTAAGTTTCTGAAGGAACTTAATGATGGTCAACATGCCATCAAATAAAAAGACAGTCAGTGGGAGGCAATTACTTGAGGCTCATTCCCCGTACTGACCATCAATACAGGAAATTAGCATGCTAAAACTTCAGGTTAGGTACCTTGAGCACTGTAAGTCGTAATTTAGGTCATGGTGGAGATTGCAGTGGAATGCAAGGACATATTGGGAGTTGATGTATTCTAGTGGGCCATGAGAAATGCTTATTGCTTATTAGATATGTTTTATTTTAACTTGTGAAATGTATTCATTATTTCAATCACTGGAATAGGCAAATAAGATGTTCCAGTGTTTCTTTTTTTCTTGGTTTGTACTTGTAAAATATTTTCTAAAATGATCTAGAGACGTGTTGGTACCACTAGAAAACAATCAAAACAAATGAATTAGAGTAGTTTATATAACTAGCTGGTTTTATTTTTTGTCATTAGTACTGCGCATCTCAATGGTACAATCAGACATTCAACTCATTGAAATGGAGAGAAGACGCCACTCAACTGTTTGTTACCATCATATGAACATGGACCAAAAAAAGCAATGAAGATAGTGTTCTGAGGAGATCACAAAGAAAGCTACAGACAATAATGTCAATGGCAAAGGCTAAAAGGCTATATGACCATCTCCAAGCAACTTGACATTCCTATGACAACACTTGAAAATATTATCAAGAAGGTCAATGTTACTGCTATAGACATTGGGAGTGTTTGCAAGAGAATACGGCCCCAAAATTGGGCAGTAATATTAAACTACAAAAAAAAAGGACAATTGCAGAAACATATGAGTTGATCTCCAATGTCAAGGTCTTATTGGTACCTTATTGCACCAATCAATCAGTTTCATTTTGTGAGCTGTGGACATAGTACTGATGTCGCTTGCCAAAAAGCTCCTGTTTTGTGTCATCTGTCCAAAAACATTCTACCAACAAAAAATCAGTCTGTATTGGGAGCTACATCCCTGTACACACACACACACACACACACACACACACACCTGTCCGGGGCGTCCAGACGGTTTTTTGAAATGTCCGGGGAAGAGAGCCGTTTGGAGCCGAACACGAGCCGGCTCTTTGAAGGGAGCAGAGCGGCCAAGCGCATGGAAGAGCCGATGCTTTTAAAGAGCTGGAGACTGAGACTCAGTCTATTAATGGAAATTCCGGCTCTTTAAGCATACAGGCCGCTCGGCTCCCAAAGAGCTGGCTCGTTCGGCTCCCAAAACGGCTTGTGAGTTGACACGCTCCGGAAATAAGTGAGTGCAGGGGGAAGATGTGTGCGCATATAGAGACAGTGCGGACTGGTGTGCAGCGGCTCCCTCTTTCCAGACGTGTGTATGTGAGAGGGAGCCGCTCGGGCTGCAGGTGAGCCCGCACTGTCTGTCTGTAGAAAAGAGAGAGAGGAAAAAAAACAACGACTCCCAGCACTCTCCTATCCAACACAGGCGGCAGGGATTCATCTCTGCATCCAGCATGGGACATCCATGTCACTGGACAGCGGCTGTGCACTTTACAGGAGCAGAGGTGGTGAGAGGGAGGAGGAGGTGAGGGGGGCTCACATTCCTAACTACTAGAGGGGCTCAGCTTACACAAGGAGAGGTGTAGCAGCTTTCTTATGGGCCATGTCTAGTTTTCACAACAGAGACTGGCAGCAGAGCCCCCTATAGTACATATTAGCCAGGCTTACTCACAAGGGGTGCAGGATATAATTGTGAATTTGAGCAAGCATGGGTTTAGCACTGCAGGCTTGCTACTTCACTGAAGTCTGTTCTGGCAAGCATCCCTCTGACACCTAAACACCAGGCGCTGGCTTCAGGCTTCAAAGAAAGCTACAGGGCATAGGTATGGGCATTTTTTTTTGTGCTGTCTGGGACTTGTAGTGCTCCAACAGCTGGACGGCTTTCAGGCTGCCAGAGACTTGCACTGCAGCTCCTAGCATCATCTGCACCACTCAGGTGAAATTACTGTATAACTGCTAATTTAACCAACTGAGCATTACGCGGCTCAGGTTTTGCTAGCCTGAGTCTCCCCCTATAAAACTATTACGTTATCCGGCTGAATGAGATGTTAGCTAGCACTAGGCTAGCTAGTACATGTGTCCACAACCCCCTGATTTCCCCCCAAGCAGCCACTTATACATTACCCAGCCTGGTTCCAGCGATCCACGCAGCCTCCCCGCACAGCTCTGCTCTTCTGTCTTCTCTATGGGGTCAAACGTACATGACATCATGTGCAGACCCGATCCTCCCCATAGAGAAGACAGGAGCTGTGCGGGGAGGCTGCGCCGATCACTGGAACCAGGCTGAGTAATGTGTAAGCAGATAGATCGGGGGGATCGAAGGCAATTGGGAGGTTGTGGCCACATGTACTAATTAGCCTAGTGCTAGCTTACATCTTATACAGCCGGATATCCTACTAGTTTTATAGGGGGAGACTCCTGAGGCCAGAAAAACCTCTTGTGTGACATGCCTAAAACAGTGTCGGGCATACTGCTCAGGTGGTGAAATCTTCAGTGAGCAGCACGGTGGCATAGTGGTTTGATTTGTATTTGCATATATTATTGTCCTTGTGACATGTATTATCTGCTTGTTGTTGGAAATATCAGCATATATTTGGCCAATTCTATGTGTCGTTGGAAACATCTGCACATTGTTGGTATTCTTTGGTAATATATGCATGTATTGTCTTTGGTAATATATGCATTATCCTGTGTAGTTTTATTTAAAAAGAAAACATAGGCGTGATGTGAAGGGCGTGGCCTGAGTTAAGGGGTGGAGTTTAGGGCTCAATCACAAGAAAATGTATGCGTGCTCTACACCAAGCTTAACCCTTTCAAGTCTAGCTGTGCAAATCTGGCTAAAATGGCTTACCATGAGACATGCTCATGCAGAAATGCATCTGCTTTCGCATGCCAAACTTTGCAGGGTCAAAAACCAATACCGCGAAGCGGTTGCCCTGCGGGAATTAGTTCATGCTATACAGCACTATCCAGGAGCGCCTCGGGGAGGCTTCCCATTGCCCCCATACAACCGGGGGGGCTGCGGAGCCCCAGGCTCTCTCACTGCCTAGGGACCACAGCGACACCCCGGAGGAGGAGGCTGGGCAGCGCAGACGACCCCCCCAAGCGTGGCCGGCGCCGGGGGGGGCCATCCGCACCCATCTCCCGAAAATTTCAAAACAGGCACTTACCTAAACGTCGATTGCGTTCTGCTGCTGCGCATCGACTCGGGGCACTGCATGGGAAAGGAGTGACGCGTGGGTCACCCCGAGCTGTGGGGCTCAGGGCTGGCTCACACACATCACTCCAGAAGGGGGGGGGGAGGACAGGCACAGACAGCCCACTCATAGAGCAAGCCATCCACCACCTGCCTCCAAAGGACAGAATGCAAATATGCTCAATCACAAGAAAATGTATGCGTGCTCTACACCAAGCTTAACCCTTTCAAGTCTAGCTGTGCAAATCTGGCTAAAATGGCTTACCATGAGACATGCTCACGCAGAAATGCATCTGCTTTCGCATGCCAAACTTTGCAGCGTCAAAAACCAATACCGCGAAGCGGTTGCCCTGCGGGAATTAGTTCATGCTCTACAGCACTATCCAGGAGCGCCTCGGGGAGGCTTCCCATTGCCCCCATACAACCGGGGGGGCTGCGGGGCCCCAGGCTCTCTCACTGCCTAGGGACCACAGCGACACCCCGGAGGAGGAGGCTGGGCAGCGCAGACGACCCCCCCAAGCGTGGCCAGCGCCGGGGGGGGCATCCGCACCCATCTCCCAAAAATTTAAAAACAGGCACTTACCTAAACGTCTATTGCGTTCTGCTGCTGCGCATCGACTCGGGGCACTGCATGGGAAAGGAGTGATTCGTGGGTCACCCCGAGCTGTGGGGCTCAGGGCTGGCTCACACACATCACTCCAGAAGGGGGGGGGGGGAGGACAGGCACAGACAGCCCACTCATAGAGCAAGCCATCCACCACCTGTCTCCAAAGGACAGAATGCAAATATGCTCAATCACAAGAAAAGTTTAGGGCGACGGAAGCTTTTGTGCCTATAGGCTCCAGAGCTGTAAATCCGGCCCTGGGTATGTATGCTGCCAATCTCATGGCATTTGTGGGGAAATGTGCTGCCAATAAGATTGCATTTGTGGAGAAATCTGCTGCCAATCTCATTGCATTTTGTGGGGAAATCTTCTGAAAATCTGATTGCATTTTGTGGTCGGCCAGACCCTTACCATGTGGTCTGGAAAAAAAAGGCCTTCCATGCCCGCGAAGTTGGACAGCACACTGCTAAGGTCTTGTATATTTGGCCACACCCATGACCACGCCCACATGCTGTTGTGATCGTCCTCTTTTTTGGAAATCAAAATATGGTCACCCTAACGCACACACGCGCACACACACACGCACACACACGCACACACACACACACGCACGCACACACACACGCACACACACACACACACACACACACGCATGCACGCACACACACGCACGCACACACGCACACACACACGCACGCACGCACGCACACACGCACACACGCACGCACACGCACGCACACACGCACACACGCACGCACACACACACGCACGCACACACGCATGCACACACGCACGCACACGCACACACACACACGCACACACACACGCACACGCACGCACACACGCACGCACACGCACACGCACGCGCACACGCACGCACACATGCACGCAAACACGCACGCACGCACACACACACACACGCACGCACACACGCACGCACACACACACACACACACGCACACACACACGTACACACACACGCACACACACTTCTTACTAGAACACACAGTGATACCAAACAGCAGACTGACTATTTTTGCCATGTCAATAGGATAAAAGACTGATTGCTTGAGTGTAGATGTGATTATGATTAAAGAAAACACGTTTACAAAAATGTAAATCAATTATTTACCAAATAATTGGTGAAATGCAAAGAATTGAAACTTGTGTGTAAATGTAATGCTATTGTATGCAACTCAGATTTGGGCTATTAAGAAACGTTAGGAAGTGCATCTCATTGGCCCAGTCCCAGGCTGCATACCATTTGCATTACATTTGCATGTAAGCCAAAATTATTTACATCTCATTGACAATCTCTGCCAAAAACTGTATCTAGGCCATTTTAGAATATCATAGTAGAAAAAGCAATGTTTTATCTCTTTTTACATTTGCTTTGATTTTCTCGATAACATATCAACAGCATGGAAGTACATGGGACAATTGATTTTCAGGTGGCACTTTTTCTAAAAGCTGTAAGGGTACCAAGAGATTTGACCATATCCATAAGAACATAATGTGGACTCCTGCTCTGCTGCTCTGCTGCTCTCAGGCCTTAAGGTGCGTACACACATGCGACTATAGTCGTTTGTAACGATCGTTCCCCGATCTTTACCAACGACGATCGTTACAAAAAACGAACCACCGACTATTAAGGCAAACGACGAACGAGCCAAATCGCTACAAAAGAAAGTTCTGTCTCGGCGGATTTTAACCAACGACGATCGTTTGCAAAAGTAGTACATCGTTGGAAACGATCGTTCGTACTAGGCTTGACATGCGCATTTCACTATTTCTCCGTGAAACTTCTCATTTTTATGCGCAGGCGCAATAGTTGCTTTCTGTGATGTAACGTTCGTTCTAACGATCAGATCGTTACACACATTTTAAAACTACCTTTACTTAGGTCGTTCTTTCATCAATTAAAAGTTCGTTCGTCGTTCTTAACGAACGATCGTTGTCGCATGTGTGTACGTAGCATTACTCAGCCTCTCTCACAATTCTGTGAACAAAATTTAAAAACAGAATTTTAGCTACAGATACCTATTTTTACATAAAAGGTAACACTTGCGTAACCAGGTAACTGAGTTATTACACATTTAACCCCAATCTTTAAAAAGCTTTATATGAGTCCAGTAGGGACTACAAGACAGCTGTTTCATACAGCTGCACTGAAAAGGGGACACACATGGCGGCTGTATGAAATACATACATGTAAAAAAGGCAGCGTGGTATTTTGGGGGCCAGGGATAGCCATTAGAATATCTGTAAAATTACTACTAGGCAATGGGTGATACGATAGTAGACTATCTGTAATTTTTACTGATATTTCACTGTCATTAAACCTAACTCTATTCTTACTTGAACCCTCCCTTTATGGATGCCTAACCTTAAACATATGCGCTGATATGTGTGCAGCCTTCACCACTAAAAACCCTTCAGATGAACCGAAATTAACGGGCACTGCCGGTGCCAAAATAAAACCCTGGGTGCCGCTATAGCTGCAAATAACATTGCAATTTTTGCTGCGCCCATTTTACCAAAGGGCTTCTGGTGCCTGAATTACCTGCTTCGTGTAGCGGCTGTATGATACATCAGCAAACTACGGGTCCAGGTGTTAATTGTCAAATAATCACAACAACCAATGGAAATGGAAGGGTTCCACTGTCTCTGCTTTGATGTATGACCAGCTGACCTGTTGCAACTTCAGTTTGGGTTTAATACATCTGTAACTGTTCAACGTTCTTCATTAACCAACTAGTTACAGTGAAAAACATACAGTAAGTCATCAAACCAACCAAGATTTTATTGTATTTTTGAAATATTGTTGGTTGGATTGCAAACGTTGCCATTAGCAGCTCTCCATTTGCAGTTGAATGCATGCATTCACATAAAAAAAAATTATGCCTAATGAATCTGTATACATACTGTATGTACTGGGTGTTACTTTACCTTGGACAGTGAGCTGTATTAATGGTCCAAAGTATGTCTTAGTAGGCGGTGGAAAACTGTTAGTGACAGAGCAGCTGTAATTTCCAGCGTCACTTATTTTAGCTTTCTCAATGACCAATAATAAACCAGGAAGATCCCCTTTTGTTCCATCATCCGCTGAAACAAGTAATGGTTTTACTACATGTCCAATTTTGTTGTAAAAATCCCATCTCACGGAATAATGCTTCATGCTTTGTATGTCTATTGAGCAATTCAGAATAACAAGACTTCCTACCACCACTGTGACTTCCAAGGAGCGTTTTTGGGAATCTTGTCGGGATGGAGCTGGCAAAATATAAAGGATAAAAATAATAATTGAAACCTGAGAGAACTGTACCGTGATAATAATATTATTTAATAATACTAAAATGAACTATAAAAAATAATGCTCTTATTTAGGGTTTTGCATAAATATTCACTGAACTTAGTAGCTTAGGAAACTTAGGAAACCTAACGTGAGAGGGATATGGTGGCTGCCATATTTATTTCCTTTTAACCAATACCAGTTGCCTGGCTATCCTGCTGATCTCTTTGGTTGCAGTTGTGTCTGAATTACACACCTGGAAGAAACATGCAGCCAATCTAGTCAAACTTAAAGAGAACCCAAGGTGGGTTTGTGAAATCATATTAGGACACAGAGGCATGCTGTGTGTGCTGTGACCAGCCTCTCTGTCCTTCTATTCTGCCTCCAGCCCCCCCCCCCCCTGCGCTCTGCTGTCCCCCCTTATAAAAAGCGCCAGGCTAGCGACACGCAGATTGTCGCTAGCCTGCTATTTACCTTAGCCTGTCAGTCACCGCTGCTCCCCCGCCTCCTGTATAGCGTGGCTTCCCTCCTCCGGAAGCTTCCTCCAATCGGCTGACAGGGGTGGGGAGGGAAGGGACGTAGGCGGGGAGCCGGCAGTGACTGACAGGCTAAGGTAAATAGCATGTTAATCAGAATAACAGCGTGCACACCGTAGGTGATTTATAAGCTAAAGTCCACAAGCTTTTGTAGGCAGTGCGCTAGTGTACAAAAATAGTCCTCAATTTTTACTGTAAAAAACACCTCAGCACAACACAGACCTTTCCCTGGGATGGCAATCCTCCTCATGCAAACTCCAGATATATCAGTTTCTGTTAACCATCACCACACCCAGTGGGAATGCGACTCACCCTCTAGGGAGACCAACAGATTGGTCTATACACGCCTTGGGGTTATTCCCTGGCCACCCCCGACCACCACAATCTTAGCTGCTTCTCTGCAGGATTTTATTGCTGGGGTCCTCCTTAAGGATTATCCTCTTCCATTTAAAATTATGCACATACCTCCAAAGAGATGCTCAACATAGCGTGAACTATTACACTTACAGATTCCTGACGTTTCAAAACGCATGAGTTTGTTAGACGGGCTCTCCCCCGTTTGTGTTGGCCACTGGAGGGCTGTTCCACGTTGTTGTATGGGGCTGGTATCGGCTGCCGAGCACACAGCCGTCCCACTCCTCCTTCCCGTTCGCTCAGATCCCAGTGTATAGACCAATCTGTTGGTCTCCCTAGAGGGTGAGTCGCATTCCCACTGGGTGTGGTGATGTTTAACAGAAACTCATATATCTGGAGTTTGCATGAGGAGGATTGTCATCCCAGGGAAAGGACTGTGTTGCGCTGAGGTGTTTTTTTACAGTAAAAATTAAGGTAAATAGCAGGATAGCAACAATCTGCGTGTCTCTAGCCTGGAGCTTTTTACTGGGGGGACAGCAGTGCATGGGGGGGGGGGAGGGGACTGGAGGCAGAATAGAAGGACACAGAGGCTGGTCACAGTACACACAACATGCCTCTGTGTCCTAATATGATTTCACAAGCCCACCTCAGGTTCTCTTTAAGTGAGAGCAACTGATCTGCATGTTTGTCTATGGCTAAAAGTATTATAAAGGCAGATGTTCAGCAGGACAACCAGGTAATTTGCATTGTTTACAAGGAAATTAACCTGTTATCCTCCATCCTCCTCTCCCTTCATGTGTATCATAACTATGCATGTCATCAAATGCTTTGGAAGTGCACACATTGGGCCATATCCTATTCTTGAACTCACCAGTGTTAACAGTTAGCAAGTCCAAAAATCAGAGGATGATAGCATCACCTGATTCTATTGCCATTATCGCCTAACAGGATGTTAAAAAACTTGGTTGAGTAATCTTTTCCCTTACAAAGGAGCAGAATTTCCATTGAACTATCAAACTGACCAATGAAAATTCTCAGGGAGGATTCCCATTGGTCCAGACGGGTAGCCCCGACAGGAGCTTCAAAGTTGCTGTTCTGGGGTTCACAGTATTACAAGGAGTCAGAGTCCCGGCAAAGATAAGAGGGGTGGTGGATGTTCGGCAGTGCTGCATAGCAAGTAGATGGAGCCGGGGGGCCTGGTTGAGTAAAGGAAGAAAGGAAAGACAGATTAAAGAAAGAGGGATTTTTTTTAACCTTTTAAAGGACACCCGAAGTGAAAATAAACTAATGAAATAAACGATTGTATCTATCTTTCTTCTCCTAAAAATGACTTTTTAAGATATTTCACAGTTTTATTTTATGTTTAAATCTACTTTTTAAGTGTTAACTGTTTTGTTTTTGCTCAATGACACATTCGTTGAACTATGCCAGATCTAAAATCTATGAACTATTGAACCTATCTCTTTTCTGCTCTCAGTACACCATTTTCTGCTAGGAAAGTGTTTTATAGTTGGAATTTCTTATCAGTGAGGGTCACACTGTAGTCACTTTCTGTCAGAGTCAGGACTGAGTCAGCCACTTACATACCTGATATTTAAGTCTTTCAGGCAGAGAAAGAAAAAAAGGAACACAGCATAGTTATTAGTGTGCTTGGCACTGTACATACCCATGTCTATCTCATCATGTCACCGTCACTTCGGGTATCCTTTAATAAAATGTATGTACTTTTTTAGTCACTAAATAGTGACCCTATATATAGCTATTTACCAGGAAGGGGCAGGGTCCCTTATTAAAGGGGGCTTCAAGATTCCAACATAAGCCCCCCTGGACCTATGCAGCTCCGGGGCAGTGGAGGCGAGGAAAAGCTCCTTGTCCATAATATGGACAAGGAGCTTTGTAGGAGAGGGGGAGGCTTTATAGCCCCTCTCTTACAGAGCCCCGCACATCAGGTAACATGTAAGCTGCCCAAAGTGTTAATATTTGTGTGCCCACCATTATTTTCCAGCACTGCCTTAACTCTCTTGGGCATAGAGTTCACTAGAGCTTCACAGGCTGCCACTGGAATCCTCTTCCACTCATCCATGATGAGGCTGCTGGAGGTGTACTCACTTTTGTGAGATACTGTATTTAGATCCCACTGTTACTTAGCACCCACTGCTACTTGGCACTTACTATTAGTTAGCACATACTGGGGCAGATTTACTAACCAACAATCACATTTACATGCACATATAGCACACATACATTTTTGCGGTGTTTATGCAAAGTACGTAATAGGCATTGCACTAATGGCACAACTTGTAGTTTTCAACCAGTCTGACTATAAACAGTTATAGCACTGAGGTCCCTTCACCTATTCTGCTGAGGGGGTAAAAAAGATGACTTATATTTTCTTTGTTAATTACAATTTTTCCCCTGAAGATTAGAAGTAGCTAAAGATGTCTACTCTAAGTAGCCAGACCCCAAAAAAGTTTCAACAATTAGAACTGTGCATCTGTTTACTATGTGGTGTGTGTGTATAGACACCTCGAAGCTCACACCTTCTCTACAACTTACAAGAGAGAGAGAGAAAGTGATTACAGTATTAAACATGTCAGTTTACTATCATATATCCTAATCATACTTCTATTCAGGACCGGATTTGTATATTTTAGTGCCCTAGGCCAACAGTCAATAACCGCCCCAAACCCCCCCCCCCCCTTCCCCCGCCCTATATATGCACACAAAATATTATACCCCCATACTTGCTACCCAGGCCTGTGATGGTAATTTGGCATCTTTGAATCTCTCCTGGCCTTCAGACAGGTCCTCCCACTCTGCATGAGGATAGATGGAGCATGGGGGGAAAGAGTTAACCTTTTGGAGTGACAGCAGGGTGGGCTTCAAACTGCATGGCTGCTGCCAAGCCCATTTCAGATTTTATGGCACCCCAGACAAGTCAATCTGCTAATATGGTAGGACATTATGGCTGGTACATGCAATGCAACTTTCCATCAGATCGATGGGTCGAAACTGATAATTTCCAACACATCTGATCTGCTCCAGATTGATATTGCAACACATTTTCAGATCATTACTGCACAAAATGGATCCAGTTATCAATAGGAAGCAGATTGTTTCAGAAATAATGGATTCAACCCATCGATCTGACGGAGAGTTGCATCCTGTGTACCAGCCATTAGACTGCGATAAGTATTGGACTGTGAGCTCCTTTGAGGACAGTCAGTGACATGACTATGTACTCTGTAATGTGCTGCAGAAAATGTCAGTGCTATATAAATACATAATAATAATATGGTAGGACATTAGACTGTGACTATGGCAGGGATTACATTGTGAGCTCCTCTGAGGACAGTCAGTGACATGACTATGTAATCTGTAATGTGCTGCAGAAGATGTCAGTGCTATATAAATACCTAATAATAATATGGTAGGACATTAGACTATGACTATGGTAGGATTAGAGTGTGAGCTCCTCTGAGGACAGGCAGTGACATAACTATGTACTCTGTAAAGTGCAGCAGAAGATGTCACTGCTATATAAATACATAATAATAATAATATGGTAGGACATTAGACTAGATAGGATTAGATTGTGATCTCCTCTGAGGACAATCAATGGCATTATTCTATATTACATGTCATTGCGAGCTGTCTGCACCTGTGCAGTAGCACAAACACGGTCAGGCTCAGCTTTTTCTGCCGGTGCCCGAGTGGTTTTCCTACTGCGCAGACGCACAGGGGCAGCACTTTGACGGTCTCAGCGCTGGAGTGGCCTGGCAATTGAGGACAAGGAAAGCCTCTTTAGGATGAAAGTATCCAAATGTGCCCCACGCAAGCCACATAAGTTCGCTCTAAATACTTTAGAGAGAGGAAGCGGGTAAGACAGGAGTGAAGAGAGATAAGAGGAGAACCAAAGAGTGGAGAAAAGGTGGTAAAGGGCAATACAGGGGAAGACAGGGATGAGAGAACTAGAGATGTAGCGAACGGTTCCCGAACCGTTCGCTGGCGAACATCTCTGAAAGCATGGGGCTTTTACTACTTCCGGGGCTTTTACTACTTCCGGGTCGCTCTGACCCGGAGTAGTACGCCTGCGCTGCCCGGCAAAGCGCGTCCTAGATCGCGCTCCTGTTGCCGGGCACTCTCTGCGCATGTGCGTGACGTCATGAACGACGTCACGCACATGCGCAGAGAGTGCCCGGCAACAGGAGCGCGATCTAGGACGCGCTTTGCTGGGCAGCGCAGGCGTACTACTCCGGGTCAGAGCGACCCGGAAGTAGTAAAAGCCCCAGAGATGTTCGCCGAGCGAACAGTTCGCAACATCTCTAGAGAGAACCCGAGAAAGGAGTATTAGGAAAAGTACAAGGGAGGGGACAATCATAGTGAAAAATATGGTAGCAAAGGGAAGGGAGAGTAAAAGAGGGAAAATGAGGAGAGAGAGAGAGAAAGAGAGAGAGAGAGAGAGAGAGAGAGAGAAAGAAAATGAGGAGAGAGAGGGGGAGAGAGAGAGGTAGGTAGGTAGAGACAGAGACAAGGTGGTGGAGGGCAAAAGAGAGTGGAAGGAGATAGCAGTCCAATTTCCCAGCCTTTGCTTCAATTTTTCCTTCTACCCCAAACAAAAAAAATGAGAAGAAAGGAGAGACAGAGGAAGGAAAGAAGAAGAGCAAAAGAGAAGGACATAATACAAATTAAGAGGAAGGAAATGAGACAGAGAGCACAAGATAGAATAGGCAAAGAGGGAGAGTGTGAAGAAAAGTGAAGGAGGAAAGGTGACAGTGACCAGGAATAGGCAATAAATCAACCAGTCTGAGATAAAAGCATTCAGCTGCAGCTTCCAAGTTAGCTATGTACTGTGTATTGCAACTGTTCGTTTACTTGTCTCAGCCTAATGTGTGAAACCTCACACAGCTCCCTGACTCTTAACAATGGGTGGGCGCCCGGGTCCTAATCAATGTTAATTGCTTACCAGCAATGATCACTGATAAGCTGCGCCTGAGTCTGGCCTCTCCATGCACACACGGTGGTCTCCCCCCTCCTCAGCCCATCTCGCCAGGATCTTCTTCTTTCATCATGCTTGTAAACAAACACAACAAAGTTTCCCTCTTGCCGCCATAAGTCACTAGCCACCATCAGCCAATGAAAATAATAGTGCTGCCCAAGCCACTCCCCCCGAGCCACGCTATTGGTTGCCCGGGCACCTCTCAGCATCTGAGCACAGCGGATTGGCTGCTCTGCTCTTCTCTGCAAGTTTCAATGCCGGAGGAGAGCTGCTGCAGTGTATGCATAGTCGGCCACATACCTGCCCGCGGCCGCCCGCTGCTAGCTAATACCTTATGCAAACTTTTAATGCAGGGCGGCCGCGGACGGAACAGACTTTGCCCGAAGTGCGTGTATGAGGAGGGAGGGGGAGAGGTGACTCAGTGGAGCAGACAGGAATCAGGGGGAGAGAGAGCAGGCTGAAACTGGCGTCCTGGAGTGCCGCGGGCGGGCATAAATAAATAGCAGCGGACGGCCACCATTGTCAACACTCCCTGACTGCTTGCACACACTTTTCTGCCTCTCAGTCGCCCCAAACAGAGCTTAATTTCTGCCGCCCTAGGCCATGGCCTCTGTGGCCTTGCCAGAAATCCGGCCCTGCTTCTATTGGCAAAACACATTGGCCCATATGCAATTCATGTTTTCTTCTAGGTGATATTTTCACACATTGGGCTCAATTCTGGTAGTGTTTAGTAAATAATTACCTCATGGAATTGGGTTTACCTCATGAGGGAAATCAACTTTTGAATTCTGGTAGTTTAAGTAAAGTTTTACCTCATGTAATTTCATGAGGAAATTCATGCGGTAATTTTCTACTAAAAATGTGTGGTATTTAGTAGTAAAATACCTCACACTTGAATTCTGAAGTAAAATAAGGTGCGTGTTTGCATGTCTTTTACCTCACATAATTAGACCTACCTCTACCACATGATAAATGCAGTGTTGTGACAGAATTGTGATATCAGTCACATAACATGGAGCCTTTTCAGCTTGTTCTGTGTTCAGGGCCCCCATATTTTGCTGAAATAAGTAAAAGTGATCTGACCAACAATCCCCCCCAGCCCCAGCTTCCATTTTGTTTAAAAAAAGAAAAAGAGCTCCAAACCCTGTACAATCCTTCATCTGCTGCATCCCCCCCCCCCCCCCCAACATTGCCATTCCCCAACCTCAGGTTGGAAAAATAAAAATTTTAAAAATGCTCCAACCCACAGCCTCTATTTTTTAAAAAAATTAAGTAAAGCTGCGGCAAACAACAATTTCTCCCCCCCCCCCTCCTCCTCTGGTTAAAAGTGCACCGTGCCCCCCCCCCCCCCAGCAGCCTCTAAAAGTAAAACTGCTGTAACCCCCGCCCCTCCAGGCCCCCAGCCTCTAAAAGTAAAAGTACTCAACCCCCCCCCCCCGTCTCTAAAAGTGCTGACCCCTTCCCCAACCTCTAAAAGTGCTCCCCGACCCCCAGCCTCTAAAGGTAAATGAGCTGGATTTTTTTTTATTTTTTTTTTGTAATGGTTGCCTATAAATTTACTTTTCATAGGTTGCTACATAATAAAATACACCTTCCCTCCTCAAAAAGTAAAAAAAATATCTTAAATATCTTCCAAAGACTATCCTAACTTATGGAAGACAATTAAAGACTATTACTTATTTGCTGCAGGCTTACCACTGAAATACCTCATGTTTTACCTCACTATGCATTTACCTCATGTTTTACCACATGTTTTATCTCATGTTCTGAAATGGAGAAAAATCTTTCAGAATTGATAAAAGAAGAGGAAAATACCTCATGAGGTATTTTACCTACCAAAAAATATTTACCTCACAGAGCTACCAGAATTGAGCCCATTGTCATAAAATGCATTTTAAACCAACAGAAAATGCTACAAATAATTTTGATAGTACTTTGATAGTACATTTTCACCAACTTTTAGGTACTTTTTCAATTGTAAAGTGCTCTAAATTTATTTTAAAGAGAATATGAAAAATTTCTCTACAACTCAGTAAAAAGTTAATTGCATATGGGCCATTATCTGAAAAGGTCACAAGTATTTAGGATCAATAGATACACAAAAGAATTATACACATTTATCTATATTACATTTTTATAAACCCTAAGCATATATAAGACATATTATAATCATTATCTGAGTCCTTTTAATAACAAAAAAACTTA